>NW_006399778.1:8108914-8110173 GCF_000299155.1 Elephantulus edwardii | reverse complement strand
CAGAAGCCTTCAACAGAACAAAATATGTGGCGCATTTAGGATGTTGACCCTCTTGTGCATGCTGCCACTGTTAAGGTCATCAGACTCACAGTGACTTTCAGCAATCCATTGTATAGGTAATCGTCTTCTTTGGCCTGTTCAAGGAAACCCAAGCCTGCAGATGGTCGGCATGCATCCCATCCCCCACCTCCTACTTAGGCGCCCAGTGGGGCGTGGGCGGCTGGCGGGGGCACTCCCCCCCACTCCGCCGCACGGGCCGCTGGGTGGCTCTGCGGCCCCTCTTGTGCAGGCGGCCAGCGGGTGCCCGCTTCCCCCACTGCCGCCATCCTGGCTCCAAGAATTCTCTCCAGAACAAGTCCACCTTGAGGCAGTGTGGTGGCTTCACTGTACCAGTCTTGAGGAGGGCCGGTGCCCAGCATCCATCCTGGGTGAGGGAATCCATTCGTTCAGGCTGTGGAAGCCTCATGGAGTTGCAGTGGCTGGGCTGTGCCGCATGGCACGGGCTCTGCCGGAGGGGGTTGGGAGCCACGAGACTCACCCATTCCTCCTTGGGAATCCTTGAATTCCTGTTGTTGAGCCTCAATCTTCACTGAGGGTCAGTCATCAACTGTTTAAGTGTTCAATTATCAATAAGCTGAAGTCTGTAGGAGGCCGTAATGGCCCTGCTTTAAGTGGTTCGCTGCTCCCGCAGCTCACTATGCTGTCTCTGCCTCCGCCACCATCTTGGATCTCTCTGTGTTAATTTTTTAGTCTTCATGATCCCATAAGGCAGTTCAAGACTGTCCGCATTTTAAGTGTGAGGATGAGAGAAAAAGCAGAACAAAGAAAAGCTAGGAAGCAGGGGGATTAAATGAGGGGAATCCAAGTGGCCGGACTAGGATTTAGACCTAGAACCATTGATTCTAATTCTTCAATCTTTGAGGTCCTTTAGGACAAAGACGTTGTCTAGTTCAAGCTTGTGTCACCAAGCCCAGCATTGAAGTATCTGAATCAGTTCATCTGCTCCAGGATTCTGCATCTCTGCTGACAAGGATTCTCCATCCCCAGATACCAGCCTCAAGTGCATGCAGCCATTTCTCACCAAGGAGATGAAATTCTACCTCCCAAGTTTGTTGTTGTTGTTGTTATGTGCCTTTGAGTATCTTGCAACTCATAGCGACCCTGTGTACAACAGCCCTAAACCCTGCTCTATCCTGTGCCAATCTCACTGCCTCTGACACACTCATCCCGATTACCCCAGTCACTGAATCAATCCACCT
>NW_006399778.1:8099724-8107979 GCF_000299155.1 Elephantulus edwardii | reverse complement strand
TGCATAATCAATGAAACACAGATAGACATTCTTCTGGTATTCCCTGCTTTCAGCTAAGATCCATCTAACATCAGCTACAATATCCCTAGTACCACGGCCCCTTCTAAACCCAGCCTGGACTTCTGGCAGTTCTCTGCCAATGTGCTATTTTAGCTGGAGGAATTCCATAGTGTGTCATGCAGCAAAGTGGCCACAGGGTGACAGTAGATGCTTATGTGTAAAATTGTCTGGCCCAACCTTCCTCACCTAATCTTTTTTTTTTTTTTAATTTATGTTGTTTATTTTTCATTTCAATGAACATCTACAGAGATTTTGGAATTCCATTCACCTAATCTTAAAAAAAGTCTGTTCTTTGAGTTCTTCTTTTCCAGCGCTTGTCCAGGGCTTTCACTCTGTGTGAACCAAGATAATCCTCACAGCAGCTCCCTGAGGGGAATTCTCGTCTTCCTCCTTATGAATAATGTGTTAGTCCTTTACTTAAGTGGCCTTCCATGGCTGCCAACTGCTCTCGGAATGAATTTAACATCTTTACCTGCATATTCTAAATCCTACCCCATGGACTTTGACAAACTGACTGCCAAGAATTTCTTAGTTGACCTTGGTCAGGCTTTCTGGCCTCTCTTGGGCCTCAGCATGTCCATCTGTAAAATAGAGTCATGAAGTAGAACCTACCCTTTGGGGTGGGAGTGAGGATTACATGAAATAACGTAAATCACACAGGCTGGTGATCGCACATAGCAAGTGCTCAATAAAGTGTTACAATCACTGCATCAGACCCATTTCTCCCCCCTCTCTCCCTTACTCTTGATGCTCACCACCCAGGACCCTCAGTTCCTTCGTGTCTCCTTTACAGTGATCATTTCTGGTTCAAAGTCAATCTTGGACATTTGGTGGAATTAGAAGGGGTGACGTTAAAATGTCTGTTAGCAACAGTGGATAAGCTGGAGACACAGACGGAAGGACCCCCAAGATATTGATATCATAGAGTTGGTGCAAGTCGCTCAGGATGGTATCTCCTCATCCAGACACCCCTCACCATCCCTGCCCCCTTATCTAGGCTTGCTAAGTGCCAGATGTTCTTCTTTCATTATTATTATTTTAATTGTTATTTTAATGATATTTATAGAAAAGTTAGATTTTCATTCATCCGTTGTTGCACATTTTCCTCTCCTCACTCAATTCCCCCTCCTCCAGTTCATTTTCATTTTTTAAAAATATTTATTTACTGTTGTACAATTTCCTCTTCCACCCCCCACTTCTTTTCCCCTCCCCCTTCCCCAGTCCTCTTTGCAATGTACCTCTTATTCTGGACCATTGTCTTACATATAATGCCTAATCATATATCCTTTTAAACAATTCCTAATCATATATCCTTTTAAACAGTTCTTTCCCTCATCTGTTACAGTACAGTGTTCATTATCTAGCCACTCTTCCTATTCTCCTCCCAACCCCCTGTGCCAGTTCTGCTTCATAACAGTGATGTTATGCAGTATTTGTCCTTTTGAGAGTGAGACATTTCATTCAGCATTATGTCCTCCAGGGTCACCCATGTTGTGTAATGCTTTACAAGTTTATTCTTTTCAGTGCTGCATAGTATTCCATTGTGTGAATATACTACAGTTTTTCTATCCATTTGTTTGTTGATGGGCACATGGATTATTTCCATCTCTTTGGTATTGTGAATAATGTAGCAATAAACATGGATGTGCATACTTCTCTTTGGATGGTGGTTCTGATTTCTTTAGCAGTAGTACAATTACTGGGTCAAATGGTATTTCTGTTTTCAGTTTTTGAGAAAGCACGACCGCATTCCATAGTGTTGAACCATTTTACACTTTCACCAGCAGTGAATAAGGGTTCCAATCTTTCCACAACCTCACCAGCATTTGTTATTTGCTGCCCTGTTGAACTTTGCTATTGTTGCTGGGCTGAGATAATATCTCATAGTTGTTTTTATTTGCATCTCTCTGATAGCCAAGGATTTTGAATATTTCTTTGTGTGTGTGTTTGCCAACTGAATGTCTTCTTTGGTGAAGTGTCTATTTATATCCTGTGCCATTTTACGATTGGATTGTTCACCTTTTTGTTGATGTGCTGGAGTATTCTATAAACTTTAGATATGAATATGTCGTTGTTGTTGTCATGTGCCACTGTCAAGTCACCTGCAACTTATAGCAACCCTATGTACAATAGCTCTGAAGCCTGCCCTGTCCTGAGCGAGTCTCACTGACTCTGATACACCAACCTCTATTGCCCTAGTTACTGTATTGATCCATCTCATCTGAGATCTTCCTTTCCTGCACTGTCCTTCCACCCTTCCAAGCACGATGTCCTTCTCCAAGGATCAGTCCCTTCTGGCCACATACCCGAAGTATGTGAGATGGAGCTTCAAAATTCTAGCTTCCAAGGAGCAATTTGGTTTCACTCTCTCCAGACAGACCTATTTGTTTTCTTGGCATGGTATGTTCAAGACTCTTCTCTTCCACAATAACTCAACGGCATCAATTCTTCTTCTATCCTCCTTAGTCATTATCCAGCTTTCTGATGCACCTTAGTCTCTAGACTGACATCGTTGCTTCTCAGTACTCTGGAGAGGTCCTTGACATCAGACTTGCTTGAAGCAATTTGTCTTTTGATTTCCTGACTGCTGGTCAAAAGTGTTGCTTGAGGAGCCGAGCAACATCAATCTCTTCTCTGTCCATTATGGTGCTTCCGATTGGTCCAATGGTGAGAATCTTTTCATTATTGATGTTGAACTTCAACCCATATTGAAGACTACAGTTCCTGACCTTCCATAGCAAGTGCTTCAGGTCCTCTTCAGTTTTAGCAAGCAAGGTTGTATCATGTGCATAATGTAGGTTGTTGATGAGTCTTCCTCCAATCCTGATGCCACATTCTTTCTCATAAAGCCCAGCTTCCCATATGATCTGTTCTGCATATAGATTGAAAAAGGTATGGAGAGAGGACACATCCCTTACACACTTGTGCCAAGAAATCTGGAGGACAACAACCTGGCCAACTGATTGGATGAGGTCCAAATTTATTCCCATTCCCAAAAAAGTTTACCCAATAGACTGGAAATTATCATACAGTATCACTCATACCATACAAGCAAAATCCTGTTGAAGATTTTCCAGAAGTTACTGGGACTTTACATGACAGAGAATTACCAGAAATACAAGCTGGGTTTAGAAGAGGCCATGGCAATAGAGACATTATCGCCAATGTCAGATGGATCATGGCAGAAAGCGAAGAGTAACCGAGGAGTATATATCTGTGTTTCATTGCAAAGGCATTTGACTGAGTAGATCATAACAAATATTGGATCACCTTGATGAGATATATCATTACCAATGTTTTCCCCATCTGTGGCTTTCTTTTTTAACCTATTAGAGAAGTTTTTTGATGTACATAGGGATTTGATTCTTCAAAGGTCCCATTCATCTTTTTTCCACCCTCCTGGTTGTACAGATGGTATTCTAAGAGTTTAGTTTATTAACTTGTTCTTGTCTTATTTTGTCCTCAAACAGATATGTCTTAGAGAAAGTACAGTCAGATTGCTCCTTGGAAGCAAAGATGGCAAGATTTCATCTCACATATTTTGGGCATACTGTGAAGACAGACTATTCCTTGGAAAGGGACATTATTCTTGAAAAAGTAGGGGGAGGCAAAAGAAAGGAAGACCCTCAACAAGAAGGATTAACACAGTGATTCCAGCAGTGGGCTTAAGTATATCAGAAATGACAGACTATTCCTTGGAAAGGGACATTATTCTTGGAAAAGTAGGGGGAGGCAAAAGAAAGGAAGACCCTCAACAAGAAGGATTAACACAGTGACTCCAGCAGTGGGCTCAAGTATATCAGAAATGATGAGGATGACACGGATAGGAAAGGGTTCAGACTTGTAAATAGAGTCACTATGAGTCATACTTGATTTGCCAGCACTTAATAACAAGTCCTCTTAACAACCTGAGGGTGGTGCTATGCTTACCATCATCCCCTTTTTACAGGTAAGAAAACTAACGCACAAGGACTGTTGTTGTTGTTGTTGTTGTTGTTGTTGTTGTTGTTACGTGCCACTGAGTTGGACACAACTCATAGCTGACCCTCCAGTAGGTTTTTAGGAGCTGTAAATTGTATGTGAGGAGATTGTCCATTTTTTTTCTCCATTGAGCAGCTGGTAGATTTAAAACATTTGTCTTTGGGTTGGCAGCATGATTCCTTGTCATTAAACCACCAGAGTTACCTTATCCAAGGACTGTTGACATTCTTCTAGTATTCTCTTTTTTCAGCCAGGATCCATCTGACATTAACAATGATATCCCTTATTCCTGAAACCACACCCTCTTCTAAACCCAGCTTGTACTTCTGACAGTTCCCCAGTCAATGTAGTTTTCATTTTGGATGATCTTCAGCAATATTGTGCTTGCATTTAATATTAACGATATTGTTTGATGATTTCCACATTTTTTTTTCCTCACCTTTCTTGGCAATGGAAACAAATACGAATCACTTCCAGTCAGTTGACCAGGCAGCTGTCCTCCAAATTTTCTGACATAGACTGGTGAGCACATCCAGGGTTGCATCTGTTAGTTGAAACATGTCAGTTGGCATCCCATTGATTCCTGAGGTCTTATTTTTTGCCAATGCCTTCAGTGCAGCTTGAACTTCTTCCTTATTACCATCGGTTCTTGATCATATCCTGAAATTTCTCAGTATTGACCAATTCTTTTTTGGTACAGTGACTGTTTATTTTTTCCATCTTCTTTTGATGCTTCCTGGATCACTCAAGATTTTGCCCATAGCATCTCTCAAAGCTTGAATTTGATTTTCATTTCTTTCAGCTTGAGAAATGTCAAGCGAGTTCTGTCCTTTTTATTCTCTGACTCCAGTTCTTTGCACATTGCATTATGTATTTTTGCTTTGTCTTCTTGAGCTGCCCTTTGAAATATTTTGTTTGGCTGATTTACTTCAGTCCCTCTTCCCTTTTTTGGCTCTTTGATGCTCTAATTTTCATAGTCTCTTCTGACATACATTTTGATTTTTTCCTTTCCCCCGTCTTTGTAGTAACCTTTTGCTCTCTTCAAAGATGATATCCTTGATGTTATCACACAGTTCCTCTGGTCTTCAATCATTGATGTTTAGTTCCTCAAATCTGTTCTTGAGATTATTTTAAAATTCCAATGGGATACAATCAAGGTTGTATTTTGGTTCTCGTGGACTAGTTTTCATTTTCTTCAGCTTCAATTTGAATTTGCACAGGAGTGGTTAATGATCTTTTCCACAGTCAGCATCTAGCTTGGTTTAGACTGCTGGTATTGAGCTTCTCCAGTGCTTGTTTCTGCAGATGTAGTCAATCTGATTTCTATGCAGTTCATCAGGTGAGGTCCATGTACAAAGTCACCTTTAGCTTCTTAAAAAGGATATTTGCTACGAATAAATTAAGTATACAGAATTCATACATTCTATCACCAGCCTTATTTCTGTCACCAAGTCCATACTTTCTGACTACCCTTCCTTCCTCATTGTTTTCAACTTTTGCAGTCCAGTCATCACTTATTATTAATGCATCTTGATTGCTTGTTTGGTGAATTTAGGACTGCAAAAGTTGGTAGAAATCTTCAATATTCTTCTCTGCTTTAGTTTTGACGCACATATTTGAATAACAGAGTAACGTAACAGTTTCCCCATAGTTTCTAGTTGGAGAGTCCTCCAACTAGCAAATGGTAAAGCTGGATTCAAACTGGGGTAGTTCTGTATGTTTGTCAAATGGATATGAATATCACCCAAGATTATCTGGTAAACAACAGAGCAAGACTTTCTATCCATGTCTGTTTGACTTGAATCTGGTTCTTATTCCTCAAGGCCCCTACTCCAAAGAGAAACCTGCTGCCCTCAGCAGCTCTCTACACACCCTCTGGTTTCAGCTCCCCCTACTTACCCCGGATTCTGTGTCCTCCTCTCCATTTCTGGCCCTCCCTCCCTCTACGCTCTTCTCTCTTAAGCCCAGTCCAGGGCCTAGCTCAAGACAGTCTCTCACGAGGTATAAGATGAACCCTAATTGTTAGAGAAGCCTCACTGTTGGCTGGGCTGAGGGCTGCTTGAGGCCCTGGGATGGGGGAAGGTTAGCTGTGTGGCTCAGCCTTCTCTCAGTTCTTCTCGCCCATTGCCCTCTCCCAGTCAGCCTGTTTCCCCCACCTCCCCACTTTTCTCACGCCCACCCTCCCTCTCTGCGGATTTCTTTGCCCTCTTTCTGCCCCTTTCTCACTTGCCCCTTTCCCTCTCCTTCTTGGCTCCATTTCCCTCCCTTTTTCTTTTCTTACTTTCAGAACTCATTTCAATAGACACTTCTTTTTTAAAAATGTTTTTGAATTTATAGGGGGGAGGGTTGGGAGGGGAGAGAAGTGCAACAATAAATGAATGGAAATCCAAAAAAAAAAATGTTTTTGAATTTTATACTAGCTTATTTACAAAGTTTGTATGCATTGTTTTTCACACTAAATCTTTCCCATTTCTTTCACCCCTGTCTCCCTTCACCCATCAAACTGTGTGACCCTGTTATTGTCACCTGCTCTCCCCATCCTCAGCCCTAAATAGTCACTTCTCTAAGATGTTTGTTTCTTTTCTTCCCTGTGGGCCATGTTCAGGTGTTTTATTTTGAGCTTATTTTTTAAAACTTTTTAGGCAAGCTCTGGTGGCCTAGTGGCAAGAAGCTGCACTGCAATCTCAGAGGTATGCTGTTCAAATCCACCAGATGCTCTGCTGAAGAAGGAGGAACAATCGCCTCCTGTACCAAGTCAGATCCAATTTGACGGTACACACATAAAAAAAACAAAAAAACTTTTTATTGTAATGTGGGTGAAAATTTATGATGCAATTTTCCATTAAACAATTCATACACATGGTGTTTTCTCACGTTGTAGCAGCATTTTTCCTACTTCCCTCCTGTGTTTTCCATTTCCATCCATCCTTTTCTCTCCTTTGATGCCTTCTGAGTTTTCTCCTTGAGCAAATGTTACCCTTTTGGTTTTGTATGGTTGATCGTTTTAAGGAACATGCTCCTCCCTGGTGCTGCTGTTCATCTTACAGATCTCTGTATTGTTTGACTGGAAATAGATCCACAGGGATGAGTTCAGTTCCAGGTTTGAAGTGTGCCTGAAGCTCATATTCTCAGGGTCCCACCAGTCTTTATTAGACAAGTTAAGTCTACATCTTTTTCTTACTTTTCGTTTTGTTCCACACTTTTTTCTCCTGCTCTGTCCGGGATGTCTTACTGTGGTAATTTTCAGAGTGCTCATGCTGGTGGTTGGCCACCATCTAGTTTTTCTGAGCTCAAGATCTTTGAGGCTGAGATTTGCATGATCCATGGGTTCTTTGGACTAATGATTTCCATGGGCTTTTTATTTTCTTTACATCAAACGGGGAGGGGAGAACCACTAGTTATATTTTAAATGATTGTTCACAAGATTTTAAGACCCTCGTGGATATACTCATGAAAAGAAAACATTTCTTTGAAGTCTGTGTTATGCCAATTGCTGTTGATGTCCCCTGAGATTATGATTCTGAGCCCACTCACTGCCTACAATATTTAGGCTTTTTAGACCATGTTGTTATTTTTTGTTATTGTTATATACCATCAAGTCTGAACCCAGGATTTCTGAGGCTGTAAATCACACAGGTTGCCCATCCTTCTCTTATGGAGCAGCTTGGTCGATTCAAACTGTGCACCTTTGAGCTGGCAGCTCAACTCCTTACCACTAGGCCACCAAAGCTCCATGTTGTTGTTAGGTGTCACCTAGTTCCAACTCATAAGAACTCTACAAGAAGCTGTAGGAAGCAAACAGCAAATACTGGCGAGGTTGTGGAAAAACTGGAACCCTTATTCACTGTTGGTGAGAGTGCAAAATGGTGCAACCACTATGAAAGGCTGTACAGCGCTTTCTCAAAAAGGTGCAAATAGAAATACCATTTGACCCAGAAATTCCACTATTTGGAATATACCCCAAAGAAACCATAACTGCCACCCAAGCAGATATATACACACCCATGTTTGTTACTGCGTTGTTCACAATAGTAAAGAGTTGGAAACAACCCAAGTGCCCATCAACAAATGAATGGATAGTGTAGCTCTGGTACATTCACACAATTGAATACAATCCCAGAGGCGCACGGTTCGAACCCACCAGATGCTTTGCCGAGGAAGGAGGGACAATCTCCTCCTGTACCAGTCAGATCTAATTTGACGGTACACGCACA
>NW_006399778.1:8087977-8099323 GCF_000299155.1 Elephantulus edwardii | reverse complement strand
TGTATAACAACGAAAGAATTTTTTTTTCCAAAGAGAAAAGCGATCTGGCGGGAGGGGTGGGCAGGGAGGGAAATGTGCAACAATGTATGAATGGAAATCCAAGTCTCTGTAAACTTTCATTAAAATGTCAATTTTTTTAAAAAAGGTGGAGGAATATATATATATATGATCTAAGAAAAGACTTTTTCTCTGTGTCAGGTTTGGAGGAAAGTCTTCTCTTTGTAGCGTCTGGAAACCCAGCATTCCTTTTGCTGTTATGACCTATTATGTTGGAACCAACTCATAGCTGACCCCCAAGCACATTTTCATGGGCAGTAAATAGCAGAGGAGCAACTGGTGGATTCAAATCATAAACCACATGCCTTTGGAATGGAAACCCAACTCCTTACCACTGAGTCACCAGAGTTCGACCATTCCTTGTGATTGTTGGGTGCCAGCAAGTATGACTCACAGCAACTCTATGTGCAACACACATGGACCCTGTACCTTCTTCATCATCATTTACATACTTGAGCCCATTGCTGCAGGCACTTCATCAATCTATCTCATCCAGCGTCTTCCTCTTTTTTGCTAACCCTTCACCTTTCCAAGTAAAATGTCCCTCTCCAAAGAATAGCTTCTTCTAGCAACATGTCCAACATGTGTGAGACAGAGGTGTCATCTTTGCCTCCAAGGAGTATTCTGGCCACATTCCTTAGTTTGTATTGTTGTTATGTGCCATCGAGTTGCCTCCGACTCATAGTGACTATGTATAGCAGCTCAGAAGCAGCCTGCCCTGTCCTGAGCCAGAGGAAGACCCTGGATGAGATGGATTGAGACCGTAACTAGGGCATTCCTTAGAGAGCTCCATACATCTTGACATTCCTCTGTGTAGAGGAGGTTCTCAGGGCAGGGAGAAGAAAAGATATTGCAGGCCCCACCTCAGGAAACTCCCTTTACCCAGATCAGAGGCTGTGATGAGATTATGAATGTTCTATCGTACCCTTAATCCTTTTATAACTAACTGATTTTTCAACTTATGGAGGCATCATTACATAACTGCCATATGCATCGTTACATCCAAAACACAGCATCATGGCCCAGCCAAGTAAATACATGCATTTCAAGAACCAATTCAATCCACGAGCATTCTACCTTTTGTTGTTAAGTGCCATTGACTCAGAACCAAATCATAGCTGACCCTGCTGTATGGTTTGCAGAGACTGTAACTCATACAGGAGCAGACTGGCCAGCTTTCACCCTTAGAGCAGCTGCGGGTTTCCAGCACTGCAACTCTTTGCTACGAGGCCACCAGAGCTTTTCTACATTTTGACACCTCAAAATTGATGTCCTTGCCATACACAAAATCCTTATATACCCCATCAAACTATCCCAAAAGCTTTAAATCAAACGCAAGTAAAAATTGCATCCTAAGGCAAAATTCATCTTCATCTTTGAATCTCGTATGAAAGTCCTAGCCTTCGCTTTGCATTGCATTCTTACAGTTGTGGAACAGGCACAGAGTAGACATTTCCATTACAAGTGGGAACAGATAAAGGTAAGGAAAGGCTAAGGGCACCGGGCAGAGGTTTGTTGTTTTGTTTTGGGTTGTTTTTTTTTTTAACAAACAAAACACATAACCAGCAGAATCATTTCCTTTAGCTCTGAAGACTTAAAAATATTCTCTCTTCTAGGAGATTGTCTAAGCAGGGGCTCCACCCTCCAGAGTCAGAGTGCTGGCCATGTTCCCTGGATTTTGACGGAGACCCATTGACTGGACCGGGTTTCCAGGTCCACTGGATAGCAGCTCTTATTTCTTGGCTGTGAGCTACCCCATTCTCCTAGCATTCCAGCTGAATGGCATCCCCACCCCCTCAGCCTTAGTAGGGCTCACTCTCTGTCCTTTCAAGCATGGCACTTCCACTCCCTCAGCTTTAGCTAGCAGACCCACACTCCAAGAAACACACTGAAAGAAACCTATTTTGAAATCTAGGAAACTGTGCCCTCACCTTTGTTGTTGTTGTGTATCATCAAGTCAAAATCGACTCACAGTTGACCCTCCAGTAGGTTTTCAGAGTCAGTAAATCTCACACGAGGAGATTGTCTATCTCCCGTAAGGCAGCTGGTGAATTCAACCTGCATGCCTTTGGGATTGCAGTGCAGTTTCTTACCACTAGGCCACCAGAGCTCTTGTCCTCACCCGTGGGGACCTAGAAGTCATGGCCTCACACTTGAGACTGAGGCCGCTCTGCTTGCTCTGCTCTGTCTCTTCTGCTTCCTGGTTCCTTGATCTCTCAAAGAGGCCAGCCTGGAGCTTTGTCCTGCTCCAGCAAGTGTTACAAAGATACTAAACCTTACAAAGGAAAATGTCTTGGTTAAAGAATCTGTTAAGATGATTAATACTTTCCTCAAACAGGAGTTGATTGATTTATTAATGCATTTACCCACTTAGTCATTCCAGGGAGCCTCAACCCAGGGAGCCTCCTTATACCAGGCCCTCTGTAGGGTTTGCACTCTGAAAACCTGCTCGAGGGTCAGCTATGAGTCAGTTCCAACTCAAAAGCAATGAGAAAGACAGGCCCTTGTGTCCGAGGAAGGGCACAATGATGATGCAGACCATGTCAACCCATTTATTGAATGTAGTTTTGTTGTTGTTATGTGCCGTCAAGTGACTTGTGACTCATAGTGACCTTATGTACAAAAGCCCTGAAACTTGCTCTATCCTGTGCCAACCTTATTGTCTCTGACACACCTGCCTTCATTACCCCAGTCACTGAATCAATCCACCTCATCGAGAGTCATCCTCACTTGTGCTGTCCCTCCACCCTCCCAAGAATGATCTCTCTCTCCAAGGACTGGTCCCTCCTTGCATCATGCCTAAAGTATGTCAGACAAAGCCTCAGAATCTTTGCCATCAAGGAGCAGCCTGGTTTCACACTCTCTAGGACAAACCTATTTGTTCTCCTGGAAGCCCATGGTATATTCAATACTCTTCTCCAGCACCACAGCTCAGAGGCATCAGTTTTCTTTCTATCATCCCTAGTTATTGTCCAGCTTTCTGATACATAACAAGTAATTGTGAAGATGATGGCCTGGATCAAGAGTGCCTTCGTCTCCAGACTGACATTGTTGTTCTTCAGTACTCTGGAGAGATCCCTGTCATCAGACCTTCCCAATGCAATTCATCTTTTGATTTCCTGGCTGCTGGTATCAAGAGTGTTGATTGTGGAGCCAAGCAAACTAAAGCTGTTGACAATCTCAATCTCTTCACCATCTATTATGATGGTTCCAGTCGTCCCAGTGGTGAGAATCTTTGTTTTCTTCATGTTGACCTTCAATCCATATTAAAGGCTACAGTCCTTGACTTTCTGAAGCAAGTTCTTCAGGTCCTCGGTTTCAGCAAACAGGGTTGTGTCATCTGCATAATAGATTGTTGATGAGTCTTCCTCCAATCCTGATGTCATATCTCTCCTCATAGAGCCCAGCCTCCCAGATGATTTGTTCTGCTTATAGATTGAAGAGGTATGGAGATAGGACACATCTCTGATGTACACTCTTCCTGATTTTGAATAAATATTAGTCCCTGTTCCTGGTGTTTGACATACATCAGTGAACCACACATAGCATGGTTCCTGACCTTGTGGAGGTTCTATTCTAGCAGGAGTAGCAGGAAAAATCAGTTAAATAATTTGTGAGACAGTGATATGTATGGAAAAAGAAACCCCGCAGGCGAGGAGGGATGGAGAGTTCCCGGAGAGGGAAAATCATAGTATTGGGTGGCCAGAGTGGACTTCAGTGAAAGAGAAAATATTTCAGAAAAATAACAAAAAAAGAAAAAAAGAAGCAGTAGTAGCAGCAGCAGCTAGCTAGCTAGCTATATGTGGGAGAGAAGAGTGTCCATGACCAGGACAGAGAAATGCCTTGTGTGTCAGAGGAAAAGGAGGCCAGAAGCTAAGTGAAAGTCAAAGTAGTAAGAGAGGTTGGAAATGTAATGAGGGCCAGATCCCATAGACCCTTACAGACCACAGAAAGGATCCTGACCCTCACTCAGAGGAGCAGGTGCAAATTTGGAGCAGAGGAGGAACAGGTGGTGCTTTCGGCATCTTTATATGGAACAGACAAATGGGAACATGGAGACCAGCTGGCTGCTGCACTAGTTGGGAGATGGCAGCAGATTGAGCCAGCAGTGAGGTTAGTGAGAATGGGTCAGCATCTGACAAATAGATAAGTCAATGGGACTTGTAACAATTTGGACAGATATGAAAGAGAAGGATGATTTGAGAATAGCTCCAACGTGGTGGCAGAGCTCACAGCAGAGTCCACAGATGCACTACTAACCAGGTGTCTTAGGCTGTTCAGATCCACCAGTGACTCCTCAGGAGAAAGGTGTATATTCTCCTCCCCCTAAGATTTACAGCCTCAGAAACTCAGTGTTGTTGTTGTGTACCATCAAGTCAGAGCTGATCCATTACTGACCCTCCACTGGGTTTTCAGAGGCAGTAAATCACACCAGAGGAGATTGTCCACCCAATTGTTGTTGTGTATCATCAAGTCAGAGCCGACCCATAGCTGACCTTACCGTGGATTTTCAGAGGCATTTAATCACACAGGAAGAGATTTCCCATCCTTCTCCTACTGAGCAACTGGTGGATTCAAACCGCATGCCTTTGGGATTGCAGCACAGCCTCTTATCACTAGGCCACCAGAGCTCTCTGCCCATCCAATAGAGGGTTAATATAAGTCAGAACTGACCAGATGGCAGTGAGAAGAGCCTAGGTGAGACTGAGGAGAAGGGCTTAGAGTTCAGGACTGCTCATATTAATTTTGAGATGTATAAATAGGCAATTGGGCATCCAAATCTGAAGAAGTTTGTATTAGAGTATTGTGGATTAAATGGTGTTTCCCCGAAATATATGTCAATTTGGCAAGGTCATGACTCTTGATATTATGTGATTATCATCCATTCTGTGTTCAAAGTAATTGTTCTATGTGTAGTAAATCTTACCTTCTATGATAATGAGACAGGGTACATAAGGAAAGAATTTTTTTTTTCCAAGAGAAAAGCGAACTGGGAAGGGAGGAAAATGTGCAACAATGAATGAAAGGAAATCCAAGTTCTCTATAAACTCTCTTAAAATATCAATAAAATACATATATATTCTTATAAAAAAGGAAAATTATGTTAGTGGATTATGTTAATAAAGGTATGATGCCATTTACAGTATTAGGTTGTATTTTGAGTCAATTTCTTTTGAGATTTAAAAGACATAAACACGGGAGCAGAGTTTGATGAAACCTCAAGACCACCAAGTTAGGAGAGTAGAGAGCAGAGCATTTGTCCCTACATTGAGAAACTCATAAAATCAGGAGACACAAAGAGAAAAATGCCTTCTCCTAGAGCCAGCAAATCTAAATTTGGATTGATAGCCTCTTAAACTGTGAAAGAATAATTTCTACTAAACCCTTCATCTGTGGCATCTTTATTATCACCCATTCACTCATTGCCATCAAGTTGAAGTCAACTCATCGTTGACCCTCCAGTGGATTTGCAGAGGCTGTAATTGCACAGGAGGAGGCTGTCCATCTTTACCCCTTTGGAGAAGCTCCTTACCCACTAGGGCACCAAATAGAAACACTGAATAGTTAAGGCACAGAGATAAAATTTAGAAAATGATCAGCTTCTAACAGTTGTTAGAGGTTTACAGGTCAGGTCTAAGTCATATCAATTCTGTATGTCAAGGTAGGACTGTGCTCTGTAGGGTTTTCAATGGCTGATACTTTCTTCAGAAGCCAACCTCCAGACCATTCTTCCAAGGCACTTCTGGTGGACTCAAAATGCCAACCTTTGGATTAACAGCCTTTGCTCAAACATGTCACCTTGGAAGTCTACATATAACCATTGTCATGCTGTCAAGAAAATTCCAACTGATAGCCACCCTGCGTACAACGGACCTAAACACTGCCTGGTTCTATGCCATCCTCGAGATCATTGCTGTGTTTGGATCTGTTGTTGTGGCCACTGTATTCATCCATCTCATTGAGATCTTTCTCTTTACCACTAACCCACCACTTTCCCAAGCGTGGCATCTTTTGAGGAACACAGTTCTACTCTGAAACAGAGGAGGTCACCGTGAGTAAGAATCTACTGGATAGAGACTGTATTTGTTTGTTTTTTTTAGAGACCAAAGAAGGTGGCTGCAGACAAGAGGAGACTTGTTGCATAGGCATAATGACCATAGCAACTTCCCCCACATACTGGAATGGATGGTGGGAGCACAAGATTCCTCAGAGGAGAAGCCATCAGGGCTGCCTGCCCATGGAGTGCCATCCCAGTGTAAAACAACACAAAACACAAAATTCAGCTGCCCCCAGTCATTCCCAAAAGGAATGACTAGGTGGAAACTGGAGTTTGGGTGTTAGTAGATGACAAGAGGTGTGTGTGGGAGAGCAAATGAATTTCATATTGACAGAACTCAGCATTGAAGGCAGTGGCTATAAACAGCATTCCATTGGCAGATGGTATCATATCAGAAATTTCTAACACATAACATTGGCCATCCACAGAGTGTACAAATGAACAGATAATTTCTATACTGGAATTAAAAAAAAGGGAAGGTCAATTGGAAATGAATAGAGGTCAGACAACATGAACTCACAAAAAGACCAATATGATATATATAAGACCACTGTTATTAAAATAGGGGGTTCACAGGTTAGGGGGGAAAGAGGGATAGATAATGAGAGCTAAAATAGGTGAAGAGAAGGTCAACCTGAAAGGAATGGATGATCAGACATCATGTCTATGGCAATTAACAAACTAGAAGGGAATGCATTACAAATTGAATGGGCAGGGTGAATTAGAGAGGAAAATGTGTATAAATGAGTAACTGAAAAACCATTTTCTTTCTTTTATTAATTGTAAGGGGAGAGTGCAAATGCTGTCCCCAACCATCACAAATTATGCAGTCTAGTTTCCAACATTTGAAGAAATCACAGGAGTCAGCACATCCAGAGTGCAATGAATCAGCCTTGCCCTGAGAAAACCACCTTTTATAATAATAGTTTCTCTCCTGCCAGCTAAGTGTGAAAAATCAACTTCTTTGTAAATTTTCACTAAAATCACAATTAAAAAAAATACAAAAAAGTCTGGGTTCTACCTGGTAGGTGGACCCACACAGTCACCCTATAATCCCTAAGCACAACCACAGCAGTTAGAATTCACTACAACCAATCTGACATCTGAGAACCAGACAGGTCCCCAAGTTACTGTGCTTAGTTCACCTTGAGTCATAGGCTCATGCTACTGGCAGGTAATACACACTTTGAGAGGACCAAGGATTTCTTCCTAAGTCAAATGGATTCCCCCATTGAGCTAACACAGACCTCCATGGTAGTTTTTCCATTTTGGAAGATTCAGGCACAGATCTAGGGGACTAAAGTAGATGTGATGGCCCCTGTTATGGGTTGGATTTTGTCCCTCAAAGAAATATGTTGAAATCCCAATTTTTTGTTCCTGTGAATGTGATATTTTGAAGTAGAATCTTTGAAAGATATTCTTAGGGAATGTGAAGGAAGATCCTCAATGGCCTGAATTGACACAGTGACCCGGATGATGGACTCAGGTTATGTCTGAGAGGGTCAAGATGGTGCAGGATCAGGCAGGGTGCCAATCTATTGTTCACAGGGTCACTATGAGTCATAGTCTACTCGACAGCCCTTAACAGGAGGAAGTTTAGTGTTGTTGTTGCTGTTGTTAGGTGTCATCAAGTCAAGTAAAACTCACAGAGACTCTATGAACAGCTGACCTGAACCCTGCCCTGTCCTGTGCCATCATCATCATCTCTGACACACTAGAGCCCATTGCTGAAGTCACTGACCTAAACCAATATGAATTGCTTTCTCTATCATCCAGTGGTTCTGACTCACAGCTGATCCTCCAACAGATTTCCCGGCCTATAAATCAAGCAAGAGATTGCCTTTCTTTCTTCCAAGGAGCAGCTGATGGGTTCATCAGTTCAGTCTTTAGCTTAGCAACTCTACAGACTAGCCAACCAGAGCTGCCTCCAATATGAATGGTATCCTATAAAAGAGAAGAGGAGACACAGACAAACACACAGAGGGGAAAACTCTTAAAGGCAGAGATGGAATGATGTCAAAGCTGCAGGTAAGAAATGCCGGGGGCCTATCATAAACTGGACAAGACAAGACAGGGTCTTCCCCTAGAGGTTTTGTGGGAAACATTGTCCTGTTGCCACCTTTAGTGAGTACAACTCATTGTGGCTCTATGAACAACTGATCTGAACCCTGTACTATCCTGATCAACTATGACACACTCGAGCTCATTGTAGTCACTGTGTCAATCCATCTGGTTAAGGGTCTTCCTCACTTCTGTTGACCCTCTACTTTTCCAAGCATGATGTCCCTTTCCAAGGAATACTCTCTCCTAACAACATGCTCAAAGTATATGAGATGAAAATGTCATCTTTGCCTCTAAGGAGCATTCTGGTTATACTTTCTCAAAACACCTATTTGCTCTTTTGGCAAACCATGGAATATTCAATTCTTTTATGAGACACCACAGCTCAAATACATCAAGTCTACTGTCATACTTATTCATTGTCCAACTCTCAGATGCATAGCAAGTGATTGAAAAGACCATTGCTTGAACCAACCTTGAATTAGTCCTCAAACTAACATCACTGCTCCCCAGTAATTTGGAAAGCTCCCTGACTGCACATTTTTTTCCAATGCTATTCATCTCCTGATCTTCTGACTGTTGATACCAAGTGTATTGATTGTGGGTCCAAGTAAGATGAAGTTATTGACAGTTTCAATCTTTCTACATCATGATGTTAACCTATAGGTCCAGTGATAAGAATTTTTGTTTTCATGATGTTGAGAAGTATATCGAAGTCTGTAGTCTTTGAACTTCTGCAGCAGGTGCTTCAAGTGTTCCTCATTTTCAGCAAGCAATAATGTATCATTTGCATAACAGAAGTTGTTGGTGAGTCTTCCTCCAATCCTGATGTCCCAGTAGTCTTCATAGGGTCCAGGTTCTCAAATTATTTGCTTAACATACAGATTAAATAGGTATGGAGACAAGATACAACCCTGATGCACAATTCCCTGATCTTAAACCATGTAGTATTCCCTAAGACTAAAGAGACTAGGATAAATCTGATTCAGACCATAGCCTTTTCAATCACTTTTTGTGCATTTGAGGGCTGGACAGTAAATAAGAATGGAATAAGAATTGATGCCTTTGACTTGTGATGTTGGTGAAGAGCACTGAATATTTCATGGACCGACAAAAGAACAACCAGATATGTCTTGGGGAAAGTGCAGCCTGAGTATACTTCAAAGGCAGCTTCATCTCACATTCTTTGGGCATGTTACAAGGAGAGGCCGTTCCTTGGAAAGCGACATCATGCTCAGAGAGATAGAGGTTCAGCCAAAGAGAGGAAGATAATCAATGAAATAGATTGATACAGTGACTGCAACAATAATGGGCTCAAATATGTCAGAGATGATGCAGATGGCACAGGATAGGACAGGGTTCAGATCTGCTGTTCATAGGGTTGCTACGTTGTTCATAGGATTCATTAGGTACTGTGCACCTAACAACAGCGGTGTTCCCTTGCTCTGTTCAGATGATAGCTTCTTGGTCTAGATACAGGTTTCACATGAGTACAACTAAGTATTCTGGGATTCCCATTCTTCTCAATGCTAACCATAGTTAATTATGTATGATCCACACAGTCAAAAGCCTTTGCATACTCAGTAAATCATAAACAGGCATTCAGCTTGTATTATCTGCTTTCATCCAGGATCCATCAGACATCAGCAATGATATCCCTGGTGCCACAGCTTCTTCTAAACCCAGCTTGAACTTCTGACAGTTCTCTATTAATGTATTCCTCTAGATATTTTGGGATGATCTTAAACAATATTTTGCCTGAATGAGTAGTTTAAAGGGTTTATTACTCAAAATAGCTTCCCTAGCTATTTTCTGACTTTGCCATGTAGATGGGTGGGAATATGTGGATAGGCATGTTAACCTATCTACAGGGCATTGGCTAGTCTTGTCATTAAATTGAGTTGATCCAGTAGCAGAAAGAGAGAACCTCACCACAAGCAGAGAAGAAGAAAGAAAATGCAATATGCCCCATGAGGCCAGAAATTCTTGACCTAAGGGAGAAACAGCCGTAGCAGCCACAGCTGAGAACAAGAGGCCTGATGTGAGACAGAGTGGAACTTTAAGCTATTACCAGAACTAAAAAGGAGCCTTTGTGCATGTTTATTGGACAATTGTGGGGCAGAGGGAAGGAAGGGGTGGTGGAGTAAGCCGTAATAGACAGGACTGAGAGCTTTGTAACACTGGCCTAAAGCTGTGAGGCACAAGGCTGAGGCCCCTGTGAGCACATTCGGGAAGCTGTACTGACTGAATGATTGTATTTTGCTGCCAACCTGAATTATACCCTTTTTATTTCCCTAATGTCATTCTGTGTGATCTGTGAGCCATTACATTGGATTTTGGACCTAGCAGAGTAGTGAGATTGGTGTTGGGATGATTAAAAAGAGGTAAGGGAGCGTGGGGAACATAAATGACCTCGTGGGAATTGGTTGTGTGTTGTTGACAGAGACAGGTCCCCTTTGCGGAGTTGGTAAAGATCAGATATGCTGTCCCCACTCTGCTCTAGATCTTTTTTACATATATAATGTTAAGGATACTGTTTGATAATTTCCACATTCTGTTGGATCACCTGTTTTGGGGAATGGGAACAAATAGGGATTTCTTCCAGTTAGTTGGTCAGGTAGCTGTCTTTCAAATTTCTGAGCACAGACTGTCCAGGGCTGCATCTACTGTTTGAAACATGTCAATTGGTATCCCATTGATTCTGTGGCCTTATTTTTTTGTCGGTGCTGTCTGTGCAGCTTGACTTTTTCCTTCAACACTGACTCTTGCTCTTATGGTACTTCCTGAAACATTTCAGTGTCAACCAATTATACTCTCTTCTTTTAATCTTCCTGGATCATCCAATATTTTGTCCATAGCATCTCTCAGTATTCCAACTCAAGGCTTGAATTTGTTTTTCAGTTCTTGGAACTTGAGAAATGCCAAGTGATTTTTTTTCCCTTTTTATTCCCTAATTCCAGCTCTTTGACCATTCCATTATAATATTTGCTTTGTCTTCTTGAGCTTCCCTTTGAAATTGTCTGTTTAGAACTTTGACACTCTAGAACAATTTTCTAAGTCTCTTCTGACATTTATTTTTATTTTTTTTCTTTCTCCTCTTGTGGTGACCTTTTGCTCTCCTCATGGATCTCCTTGATGTCATCCCACAACTCATGTGATTATCAATCATT
>NW_006399778.1:8074579-8087877 GCF_000299155.1 Elephantulus edwardii | reverse complement strand
TATATCTCCTTCAGAACTACAAGACAATACATTTCTGTTCTTAAAAGCCACTCAGTTTGTGGTACTTTGTTCCAGCAGCCCTAGGGAACTAATAGTCCGGTAGTGTTGGTCAGTGTTTATATGCTAGCTGATGCCATCAAGATGCAGTGCCTTAAGAGAGCCTTCACATGGGCCAATTCAGTTTGTGGCTGTCCATGGGGCAGATGATCATCACCATATGGTATTTTCCAAATGGTCTAGTTCTGGGTGGTTCCGTGGCCTGGCCATATGGCAAGATCATTAACAATGGGCCACAAAGCTGTATGAAAGGAACTATTTACAAACGTGAGGTCTGTGTATAGAGAAACCACAGAATAGTATGATATCTTTGGGGCTGGAAATTGGTGGTGTTACCACTTCTAAACCCAAAGAGAACCTGTAAGGAGAAAGTAGTGGGGAGAGGATTTCCCTGAGAGGAAAAATCATTGGTGAATAGATCCAGTTGGCCCCAAACCAGTTTGCAGTGGCCTCTCAGGAGGGCGCTGGGGGAGTAAGTACCCACATGTTCCCTTTCCTCTGACATTCTGCTAAGAATCTCCATTGGCCAAACCCAGCTGGAAGTCACAGGGCAAGAGAATGTGTCCGTACAGGTCGACCCTGGGAAGAAAAAGCAGGGGAAGGTGGAGAGTGTGGATCTGGAGGGGCAAGTAGATGTCTGACACCCAAGTGAAGGTTGTGATTTTAAGCGGTGAGTCAAGGGAATTCTCACTAAGAAAGTGTTATCTGAGCAAAGATCTAAAAGGGGTACATTCATTCACTCAACTAATCATCACAACTCTATGAGGTCAGTGGTGTTATTCTCCCTAAGTTATCATATAATTAAAGGGTCAAGAAAATATCCAGCCCCTGTCGGATTGTACTGGGTGGAAAGGGCCTGACTACCCATGTACACTTTTCTCCTCCCGAAGTGGCCTTCCAGCCTCTGATTCCTCCTGATCCCTTGGTGCCTCCCCTTTACTACGTGAATTCCACAGTGTGACTGGATTTTACTGAGTCAAGGTAACATCAAGAGACCCAGCCCACCTCGGCCTCCGGAACCAGGTTAGGAGGGGTAGTTGGTGCTGCCATCAGAGAGCATGGAGAACGGCGACTCTTGCCTCTTCGTTCTGTGCTTCCTCGTGGAGAAAGTCCACCTCTTGCCTGGCCTCCGGGAGTGATTAATTTTATTCCATATGATGAACATCTGGCTTTCTAAGACCTTTAGCTTCATTTCAGTGATCATAAGCCGCTCGAGGAGCTTGTCCTGGAGAGCAAAGCAGGCGTGCATTTTCTCCAAGTCTTTCGTATTTCTGAAGACGAAGTTGCGGCAAGCTTGAAAAGTCATCATTTTCTCTGTCTCTTGCTAAGCTCCTCATCACAAAACAAACAAACAAAAACAACACAAAGGAAAGATTGGTTAATCACGGTATCTGTCTCTCAGGTTTTGAACACCTGCTCCAAGCTAGGAGATTTAGAAATGTTACTTTACTCGATTCTCACAACCACTCTGGAAGGTGAGCATCTTTGCTGCCTTTTGTGGATGGGGGTTGGAGCCTGGGAAGGAGAGAGCACTTCAGAAATCACAGACTCAGAGATCTAACAGGCTGAGGCCCAAAAAGCTCACAGGTCTCCAAGTGAGTGGTGTGTGACTCACAGAGAAATGAGTGAAGTGACTTCCTCCTCAGCAGTGAGGTCCCATTGCAGTGACAATTTGTGCTGGATGAACCGAAGAGCTTTCGGTGATTCAGAAATACCCAGTGACATTGGCATAAGATTAAAGACCAAAACCCTAAGCTTGGCATCTAGTGGATCCCACCTCCTGGTGCTGCCATGTGTCAGAAAGTAGAGCTGCTTCACAGGATTCTCTGGGTGGGAATCTTAACAGGAGCAGAAAGCCAGGGCTTTCTTCCGTGCTGTTGTTGCTGCTGCTGCTGGGTAGGTTTCAAACTGCTACCCTTTGGGGTAAGTTGTTTTTAGGTGCTGTCGAGTTGGGTATGGCTCATAGCAACCCTATGAACAACAGCTCCGAACCATGTCTGACACACTCGAATGGCAGTCACTGTGCCAGTCAAGCTCATTGAGGGTCTTTCTCTCTCTCTCTCTTACTTTTTTTAGGTTGGTAGTCAAGTGCAAAGCATTTGTGTCATCCAATGGCCTGTTACGTGACTTGTTGTTGTGCAATGCTGATGAGCTGATTTGGACTCATAGTCATCCCAGGTGACTGAGTATCACTCAGCCCTGTACGGTTTTCTTTGCTGTAACTCACTGCCAACCCAGTGGATTACAGTTCTACTCAAAGGCACATCCCATGAGTTCAAATCAACTTGAAAGCAACAGTTCTAAAGGGTGGAGAGCCATAAAGCCCCTGGCCACACGGTATCACTTTCCAAAGCCTGTAGCATTTCCACTGAGCCTCGCTGAGGGTTTTATCAGGCCCAGTACATTCTCAAACTAAGTCAAGGTTGGCATGCTCTTGTCTTGTTAATCTTCATTTGACCCTTCATTGGTTAATAATAATACTTAGGGGTGTGTTTTCTTTTTTTCTTTTCATACCTGGCTAAAAGCTCTTTAAAAACGTTCTAAAATGAAAAACTTCATACATGAAAAAAAAGACTGTTACAGCCAATACCTATGTTCTCACAACCCTGGGAAAATAAAACATCACAGATACAACTGAAGCCCTCCATGGCGTTCTCCCATTGTTCCCTGCCCTCTCTAAACCTCATCTCCTGAACTGAAATCCTAAATTTGGTCTTATTTTCACCATGGGCTTCTATTTCTACCAGTGTTTTTCAATGGGAGGCTATTTTGCCCCCTGGTGGGCATTTGATGATGTCTGGAGACATTTTTGGTTGGGACAGCTGGCACGTGCTACTGTCTAGTGGATGGAGGTCAGGGACACTGCAAAACCTCCAGCAATACAAAGAACAATCTCCAACAACAAGATCTCCAGGACACAATGTCAATGGTGCCAAAGCTGGGGAAACCTGCCTTAAAATACTAACCTTACACACATGCATCTGTGCTTTGTATGGTTTTAAACTTTATATGATAGATGTCATAATCTTTGTACTCTTTTTTTTTTTAGAAAAAAACCCAAAACCTCAACTTTTTTTTTTTTTTTAATAAAAACCAAATTTCTGTTGCAGCTTGGAAGGGTCTCTGATGGCTTAGTGGGGAAGGAGTTGGGCTGCCAACACAAAGGCAGGCGGTTCCAAGCTACCAACTGCTCCAAGGAAGAAAGATAGTAATCTCCTCCCATGTGATTTACAACCTCTGAAAACCTGCTGGAGAGTCAGCTATGAGTCAATTCTGCCCCAGGGCACTTAACTACAACACTGTGGTCTGGATGAAAGTTTACAGAGTACATTAGTTAACTGTTCAATAATGTATACATTGTTTTGTGGCATTGATTGCAATCCCCTCAGTATAACACTCTTCCTTCTCTCTTCCTGGTTGCCCTGTTAACCCTTTGTCCATTCTCCACACACACACACACACCTTTCCTGCCTTCTAAGCTTTGGTTTGAGACAAATGCCTTTTTTGCCTTTGTATGAAGCAGCTCTGCTGGCCTAGTGGCAAGTGCTGCAGTCCCAAAGGCATGTGGTTTGAGGCCACCAGCTGCTCCAAGGGAGAAGGATGGGCAATTTCCTCCCTTGTGATTAACCAGCCTCTGAAAATCCACTAGGGGGTCAGCTGTGGGTTGGTTCTGACTCCACAGTACGCAACAACAAACAACATGGTTGTCTTATGTACATTTCTGCTATTTTCATTGCTGTACTGGAGAAATGTGTCTAGTCATACATGTTACTCTAGTTCATCCATTTTAGTTCTTTCCATTTTCAAAGTTATTATGAGCACTGACATAAAGCATGAAGTAGGAGTCTCTGGGATGGTCCCTACTTTACACCTCAGGCAATTGAAGTCTTATGAAGGCCTCACAATCACCCAAGAGAAAGCTGCAGAGTCAAGGTTCCTCAGTCCCATTATCCCAACACTTCCTTTACCTCCCCATCACTCACTTTAGCCGTAAACATCCCATAAACCTTAGCTGACACTCACCTGCTTGGATTCTGGAGAGGTGAATTTGAATTCATACTTGACCAACCAGTTACTAAGCAACAATAGAAGGAATAAGAATCCAAACAAGATTGGCTTAGAGGTGATCAACCAAGCCACCGCTGTTCCAATGCTGCCTGAAGAAGCAAGGATCTCAAGGATACTCCTAAGAAAAGACATTAGTGCCCCCATTAAGGCTTACAAGTACCTCAGCCCCAGAATCCTGCTTCATCTCCCTTCTAGATGGGTGACCTCCATGATAGTAGCCCTGCCCTCCCACTCCACTGAGTCATCAGCCTGCATCAGCTGCCGCATAACAATACCATTAGCTACTCCTATGCCTTAAACACACAGTATGTGTCAGGCTCATTGACATGCAGTTTGCAAACATTATCTCGCTGTATCATCATAGCAGCCAGGTCGGATAGGTCTTACCAATACCTCATTCATTCAAAAGCACTCCAGGGCCTGTTGGTGTTGTATGCCATCAAGTTGCCTGCAACTCATGGCTACTCCTTATACAACAGCTCTGAAGCCTGCCCTGTCCTGAACCAGTTTCACTGACTCTGACACACCTACCCCCATTGCCCCAGTTACTGTATCAATGCATCTCATCTGGGGTCTTCCTCTCCTAGGCTATCCTTCCACTCTCCCAAGCATGATGTGCTTCTCCAAGGACCAGTCCCTCCTGGTCACGTGCCCAAAGTATGTGAGACGGAGCTTCAAAATCCTAGCCTCCAAGGACAGACTTGGTTTCACCCTCTCCAAAACAGACCTATTTGTTTTCTTGGCAGTTCATGGTACGTTCAAGACTCTTCTCCAACACCACAACTCAAAGGCATCAGTTCTTTTTCTGTCATTCTTAGTCATTGTTCAGTTCTCCAATGCAAGTGATTGTAAAGACCATGGCCTGGATCAGGCACACCTTAGTTTCTAGATTGACATCATTGCTCTTCAGTACTTTGGAGAGGTCCCTGATAGCAAATTTTCCCGGTGCAATTACTCTTTTATTTCCTGACAGTTGGTGCCCAGAACGTTGATTATGTCTGAGCAAGCTGTAATTGTTAACAATCTCTGTCTCTTCTCCATCTGTCATGGTGCTGTCATTTGCCTAGTGATGACAATCTTTGTTCTCTTGAAGTTGAGCTTCATTCCATTTTGAAGACTACCTTCTACAGCAAGTGCTTCAAGTCCTCCTGACCTTTCAGTAACCAAGGTTGTGTCATCTGCATAGTCCTGCGTCTGGGCCTAGCCATGAGGAATAAAATTAGACAGAGTCCCTTACAGCCAAATGAACAGACAGATATGGTTTGGAGAAAATACAGCCAGAATGCTTTGGAGGCAAAAATTATAAAGCTCCATCTCACACATTTCAGGTGTGTTGCTAGGAGAGACTTTCCTTGGAGAGGGACATCAAGCTTGAAAAGGTGAAGGACTGGCGCAAGAGAGGAAGACCTTCAACCAGAAGGATTGACAGTGACTGCAGAAATGGCTCGTTCAAGTGTGTCAGAGATGACAATGGCACAGAATAGGGTAGGCTTGTTCATACAACTATGAGTTGTACCCACAGTGGCACTTAACAAAAAAAACAATCCCTCAAGGGCTTTGTGGTCTACAGGAGGATTCTTTGAAGAATTATCCAGACCTTGTAAACAAAGCAAAAACATTCCTGCATGCCTTTTCAAAGTTGTACTAGAATATTACCTAAAAAAAGAAAACCCACTCACTGTCATCAAGTTGGAATTGACTCATAACTGACTCTCCATTGGGCCTCTGAGGCTGTAAATCACATGAGAGGGAATTGCCAGTCCTTTTCTTAGGAGCTGCTGGATTTGAATTGCCAGAGAGGTTCATCAACCTTTGCATTGGCAGCTCAACTCCCTATGGACTAAGTCACCAGAGCTTTATCAGTCACCTGAAAATTTGTTACCAGCCAAGAACCTTTGTGTCCAGTCACTACCTGTCTGCCAATGGAGGCTTGTGTATTACTGTGTTGCTGGACAGGTCCCAGTGAGGATTCTAGGCTGACACAACTAAGAAAGTAATGGCTAGCAAGCTAGTTCCAAAAAGCAGCTCTGTGGATTAACAATCTGATCCACAGGTGATCCTGAGATGCCACAGGACCGGGCACCATTTTGTTCCATTGTTCAGGAAGTCATCATGATTCTGGGCTGGCCTGATGGTCAACTTAGAGCAACATTAAGTGTTGGAGATTGGAATCCGCCTAGTGGACCTAAGGGAGAAGACCTGACCTTCTGTGCCTGAAATCTTATGGGGCAGTTTCACTCTTTTTGTTATAAATTGAAAGTCAACCCAAAGGCATATAAATAAATGTTCATGTTTAATAGAGAGTAAGGCTCTCATCTAATGATAGACATCATAAGAATGGCACAGGATAGGGCACAGTTCAGATCTGTTGTTCAGAGGGTTGCTATGTGTCATTGTGGACTTTACGGCACCCAACAACAACAGGGCTCCGACTCTATCTAGATGTGAGCTTATAAAAAAGTAGGGTTAAACCAGGCTGCTCCTTGGAGGCAAGGATTCTGGAGCTTTGCCTGACGTACTTTGGACATGTTGTAAGGAGAGACAGGTCTTTGGAGAGGGACATCATGCTGGGTAGAGTGGAGGGACAGCACAGGAAGGGAAGACCCTCTATGAGGTGGATTGATTCAGTGACTGGGGTAATCGGGATGGGTGTGTCAGAGGCAATGAGATTGGCACGGGATAGAGCACAGTTTAGGGCTGTTGTACATAGGGTCGCTATGAGTCGCAAACGACTCGACGGCACATAACAACAACGACTTTTCTGGCAAGTAGATGCAAATGAGTTCTGTCAAAAAAAAAGATAACCTCCAAGTTTCTGGTTTTAAGGTCTAATAGGACATTAGCATTTTTGGTATGTTTTTATTGTGATTTGAATGCAAGTTTGCAACATGAACAGATTTTACACTCAACTATTCATATACATTTCATTCTGTACCATTCATTATGTGGAGGAGCTCTTCGGGTCAAGTGGTAAGAAACTGCACTGCAGTCCCAAAGTTATGTGGTTCCAACCCACCAGCTGCTCCATGGGAGAAGGATGGACAATCACCTCCCATGAGATTTACAGCCTCTGAAAACCCACTAGAGAGTCAACTATGGGTCACTTCCGACTGGACAGCACACAATAAGAAGAAGCCACCAGAGCTCCAGTTATAATAATAAAAAAACACATTAATTACAATACTCTCAATGTTAACAGAACTTTATTACAATACCCCCAATGTCAACAGAACTTTATTACAATACCCACAATTTTAACAGAACTTTTCTCTTTCACTTTGTAATTCCTTTTCCCGTTAATCCTTCTTTCATACCTTTTCCCACCTTCAGGACTTTGTTGTTGGGCAAATGCTGCTACTTCGACTTTCTGTGATTTGTTATTCTAAGTTTTGTTGTTTTGGGGTTTTCTATTTAACTTTCTAGTCTTATTCCAGCATTCTTTTTTTCAACTGGTCAATAATCATATGTCAGCTTCTCATCTTTCTCTTTGAAAGACCTTATCATCCTCTTGGTTCCTTCAATAATAAGTCATTGATATATACTCTTATTATTTCTTCTATAGGAATTTTTAATGTGAAAATATTCATTTTAACAGCCGAATAATAGTCTGTCTTACATACTATTCAATAACCTTTTTTTGATATATAATCACCATTTGTTGAGTATTTAGATTGCTTTTCCATTTTTTTTTTATTATAGATGACCTGACATAAACATCCTTGCAGGGCAATCTTTGTACTTAAAAAATAAAAGCCCTCAAACACATTCTCATTGAGTTTGCCAGAACCAATTCATAACTAACTCTCCAGTGAGTTTGCAAAGGTCATAAATCACATGAGAGGCATTTTGTCCATCTTTCTGTGGTGGATTTGAACTGCTCACCTTTGGATTGACAGTGCAACTCTCTACCCATTAAGCCACTAGAATATCCCTGCACACACACACCAATATTTTTCAGAAAGTAGAGTTGCTAGGTCAAAGAGTGTGCATAGTGTTTTTTTTTTCAATTTAAAGTTTTATAAAATTTTTAAATATGCAAATAAGCCAGAGAAGGCTACCCCAAACCCATTGCCATCACAGTAAAACTGCCTCATAAGGTTTCCAAGCTGAAATCTTTAGAGACTTTTCTTCTGCAGAGTAGCTGGTAGATGCGAACATTTTTGTCAGTAGCTAAGCAATTAAGCATTCAGCCAACAGGACTCCTTCAGATCAAGTTGTTATTGTTGTTATGTGCCATCAATTTGCTTGTGACTCTTAGAGACCCTGTGTACAATAGGTCTGAACTCTGCACTGTCCTGACCCAGTCTCACTGTCTCTGACACACCTGTCCTGTTAGCCCAGTTACTGTATCAATCCATCTCATCTGGAGTTTTCCTCTCCTGCACTGTCCCTCCATCCTTCCAAGCATGATGTCCTTCTTTAGGGTCTGTCCTGATCATGTGCCCAAAGTATGTGAGATGGAGCTTCAAATCCTTGCCTCAAAAGAGCAGCCTGGCTTTACTCTCTCTCTACTATAAACATTCTAGTTCACTAGACAGTCCATGGTATGTTCAATACTCTTCTCCAGCACCACAACTCAAAAGGCATCAATTCTTCTTCTATAATCTTTGGTCATTGTCCAACTCTCTAATACATAGCAAATAATTGTAAAGACCATGGCGTAAATCAGATGTACCTTAGTCTCCAGAATGAAATCTTTGCTCTGCAGCACTTTTGAGAGGTCCCTGGCAGCAGCCTTCTCCAGAGCAATTAATCTTTTGATTTCTTGACTGCTGGTGTCAAGAGTGTTGATTGTGGAGCCAAGCAAACTGAAATGTTAACAACCTCCTCAATCTCTTCTTCATCTATCATGGTGCTGCCAGTTGGCTCAGTGGTGAGAATCTTTGTTTTCTTGATATTGACTTTCGATCTATATTGCAGTCTTTGACTTTCTGCAGCAGATGCTTCAGGTCCTTCTCAGTTTCTGCAAGCAAAATCAAATGCATGTTTAAAATAAACATCAGCCAAACTTGTTCACTCCCTCAATACTAAGCCTCAGACATAAGCATTTTCAACTTTCTTTTGGATTTTTTAAATATACTTCTTGGAAGCAGAGTGGCATCCACTTCCATAATAGCTTGTCTCTGGAAAATCTATGAACCTGGAGAAAGGATGAGAGTTATACAGGTGTCCAGGACTTTCATTCATAGGGTCGCTATGAGTCGCCTGTGACTTGACGGCACTTAACAACAACAGCAAATATACCTCTACTGACAGAGTGTGGAAATTATCAAACAATATCATTAATATCACACACTAGCAAAATCCTGCTGAAGATTATCCAGAAAAGACTCAAACAGTAAATTGACAGAAAACTACTAGAAATACAAGCTGGGTTTAGAAGAGTTCATGGCACTAAACATTGTTGCCAATGTCAAATGGATCTTGGCAGAGACCAGAACGTACCAGAAGAATGTCTGTGTTCCATTGACTATGCAAGGAATTCAACTGTGTGGATTACAATAAATTGTGGCTAACCTTGAGGAAAATGGGAATCTCAGAACACTTGATCGTGCTTATACGAAACCTATGCTTGGACCAGGAAGCAGTTTTCAGAACAGAGCAGGGAAACACTGCATGGTTCAAAACCAGGAAAGGAGTGTGTCAGGGATGCGTCCTGTTCCCATACCTTTTCAATCTGTATGCAGAACAGATCATTTGAGAGGCAGGACTTTATGAGGAGGAGTGTGGCATCAAGGTTAGAGGAAGACTCATTAACAACCTACAATATGCAGATGACACAACTACCTTGCTTGCTGAAACTGAAGAAGACCTGAAGTACTTACTTGCTGCAGAAGGTCAAGGATTGTAATCTTCAATATGAAGCTCAACATCAAGAAGACAAAGCTTCTCACCACTGGGCCAATTGGCAGCACCATAATAGATGGAGAAGAGAATGAGGTTGTTACCTATTACAGCTTGCTCATATCCACAATCAACACTCTCAACACCAGCAGTCAGGAAATAAAAAGACAAATTGTACTGGGAAAATCTGCTGTCATGACCTCTCCAGAGTGCTGAAGAGCAAAGATGTCAGTCTGGATACAAAGGTTCACCTAATCCAGGCCCTGGTCTTCTCAATTATGTGTTATGCTTCAGAGAGTTGGACAGTTACTAAGGATGACAGAAGAAGAATAGATGCCTTCAAGTTGTGATGCTGGAGAAGAGTCTTGAACATACCATGGACTGCCAAGGAAACAAATAGGTCTGTCTTGGAGAGGGTGAGAGCAAGTTTCTCCTCGGAGGCTGTTGTTGTTATATGCCATCAAGTCGCTATTGACTCATAGCGACCCTATGTACAACAGCCCTAAACTCTGCTCTGTCCTGTGCCAATCGCACTGTCTCTGACACTCCCATCCCGATTACCCCAGTCACTGAATCAATCCACCTCATAGAGGGCCTTCCTCTCTTGCGCTGTCCCTTCTCCCTCCCAAGCATGATGTCCCTCTCTAAGGACCTGTCTCTCCTTACAACATGTCCAAAGTATGTTAGACGGAGCCTCATACTCCTTGCCTCCAAGGAGTCACCTGGTTTGACCCTTTCTAGGATGAATCTGTTTGTTTTCCTAGCAGTCCATGGTACTCTCAATACTCTTCTCCAGCACCACAGCTCAAAGGCATCAATTCTCCTTCTATCTTCCTTGGTCATTGTCCAACTCTCTGATGCATAATAAGTGATAGCAAAGAACCATGGCCTGTATGAGACACACCTTAGTCTCCAGAGAGACACCATTGCTTTTCAGTACTTTGGAGAGGTCCCTAACAGCAGACTTTCTCATGGCAATACGCCTTTTAATTTCCTGGCTACTGGTGCCAAGAGTGTTGATTGTGGAGCCAAGCAAAGTAAAGCTGTGAAATTCCACCTCACTTACTTTGGGCCCATGGCAGGAAATATTGGTCCTTGGAAAAGGACATCATGTTTGGAAGGGTGGATGGGACAGCATAGGAGAGGAAGACCCTGGATGAGATGGGTTAATACAATAACTGGGCAAATGGAGATTGGTGTGTCGGAATTAGTGAGACAGACTCAGGACGGGGCAGGGTTCAGAGCTGCTGTTCATATCAGGGTCACTATACATGGCAGGCGACTCAACAGCACATAACAATAATAAGCTTCTATGAGAGATTTAGAAGCAGGAGTGGCATCCATTTCCTAAACAACAAGCCTCCGGAAAGTCTATGAACTTTGATGAACGTTTATAGTTGTAGAGGGTCTTCAGACCTTTTGTTCATAGGGTTTTTATGAGTTGCGTTTGACTAGAAGGCAACCAACAACAATAATAACCTCTGTTGGCCTGGTGGATAAGGATTTGTACTGCCAACCTAAAGGCAGGCAGTTTTAATCCACCAGCTTCTCCAAGCAAGAAAGATGAGCAGTCTCCTCCTAATGATATTTACAATATATGAAAACCCACTGGAGCATCAGCTATGAGATAGTTCCAACTCAACGGCACATAACAATACACCGTTACTTACTTAATTTGACATTTTATATTACCTTTTTTATACTGTAAGAGGAGTATTTAGCTAACCTAAATTTCAGCCATCTATTCTTATTAATCCCTCTTTTTGTAAATCCCACTCAATACTCTCATCTACAAACTATCATTTTAGGTAAGAGTTAATAGTTTTATGGCATGTCAATATAGTTCACAGCTGAGCTATATGTTTTAGTGTAATTATGAAACCATCAAATAAGTAATAGAAAATTAACACCTTGTATTATTTTATTAGCAAGAAACTAGTGTTCTGCTTATTATTGTTGTTGTGTGCCATTGCAGCAGACTGATTCTTAGTTAACCTTCCAACGGGTTTTCAGAGGCATACATTGCAGAGGATGAGATTGCCAATCTTTCTCCCACAGAGCAGCTCAAAATGATTGCCCTTGCATGCTTTGGGTTGATAGTGCAACTTGAAATGATCATTTTATACTATCTTAAGCATAAAGGACTCTTTTCTGCAACTAATAGAATCGTAGATGACTAACCTCTCAATTATTCATTCTGGGCTTGTTGTCAGGAGGTACCAGTCCTTGGGGAAAAAATCATGCTGGGAAAAGTTAGAGAAGGCCCTCCACAAGAGGGTTGCCACAGTGACTGTAACAGTGGAGTCAAGCATTTCAGAGATAGTGAAGGTGGTGCAGGATAGGGCAAGGTTCACAGGGTCCCTGTGAGTCACAGTTGCCACAGGGCACCTAACCCCAACAACAATAACCTTTTGCAACTGTCAATAAATAGAAAACTAAAATCTTATAACACGTTAATAGTGTGTGGGTATTACAAAGCATCAAATCAGAACCCACACATAGTTGACCCTCCAGTGGATTTTCAGAAGCAGTAAGTCTCACAGAAGGAGATTTCCCATCTTTCTCCCACAGAGCGCTTAGTGGATTTGAAACAGGTGCCTTTGGGTTGACAGCCCAACTTCTTATCACAAAGGCACCAGAACTCCCTATCTCAGTAATAAGAAACCAGTTTCAGCCTTAACCTGTAATAACCACGTTGAGCAGCAAGATCTGTCTTCTGCAAGTAACCAGCTCGACAACTCTTAGCCCTAAAGTGTACAATTCTTTACCCTCTAGGCCACCAGAGCTCCCTTTTGCAAATAATAGACCAGTAAAAGGGAACTAACCTTACATAAAAACACCAATTATCATTAATGCATCCTGATCACATGTTAGCTCAATTTCAGACTGCAAAGTTTGGTAAAAAGTCTCAATTTCTTCTTTGGTTCTAGATGTTGGAGTATATATTTGAATAACAGTCGTATTAACAGGTCTTCCTTGTATGCATATGGATATTATCCTACCACTCACAACAGTATACTTTAGAAGAGAACTTGAAATTGACTTTTTACTATAAATGCAACACCATTCTCCCTCTGCTTTTCATTCCCTGCATAGTATACCATATGATTATCTGGTTCAAAGTGGCCAAAGCTGGTCCATCACATCTCACTAATGCCTAGTATGTTGACATTCATGCTTTCCATTTCCTTTTTAACAATTCAAGTTTTCCAACATTCGAGCTATGTACATTCCATGTTCCAATTGTTAAATGATGTTTGTTAATGCTTTTCCTCATTTCAACTGACTTCCAATCTAGGCTTTACCACTGTTATGTTGTTGTTGTTGTT
>NW_006399778.1:8071491-8072484 GCF_000299155.1 Elephantulus edwardii | reverse complement strand
CAGCTTCAGCTTGAACTTGCATATGAGTAGTTGGTGGTCTGTTCCACAATCAGCTCCTGGCCTAGTTTTCACAGCTGATATTGAGCTTCTCCAGTGGTTTTTTCCACAGATGTAATCGATCTGATTCCTATGCATACCATCAACACTACTATAAATACCCTCTTTGTTTATTGTTCATAAGGTTTTCAATGTGATTTCATAGTGTTCAGTGGCTGACACTGAGGAGAAATGTGGCATCAGGACTTGATGAAGACTCATCAACCATCTGTGTTATGCAGATAACACAACCTTGCTTGCTGAAACTGAGGAGGACCTGAAGTTTTGCTGCAGAAGGTCAAGGACTTCAATGTGGACTGCTGCTCAACATCAAGAAAACAAAGATTCTAAGCACTGGGTCAGTTGGCAACCTCATGATAGATGGAGAGGAGATTAAGATTGAGATCGTTAACAATTTCATATTACTAGGACCCACAACCAACCTCCCTCTATAGAAAAGAAAAACTTCTCACACTCTACTCTCCTCACCCTGACCATTTCCTCACCTCTCCCATCTACCCATCATCCCACCTGTCACCAAAGGAGGGGACAGATTTAGGAACCTCATACCCCCTCGTCTACTATGTGCTAGCATACAACAGTTCTGCTTTTTCCACTCCAACTCATGTCTCCAAGATTGTTTTTTTCCCCACAAAAGGTAGCTGAACCATGCTTTCCCAATGACATTACATGTTCTTTCTTTTTTTCTATAGTTTTTTTGTATTCTTTTTTTTTAAGTTTATTATTCATCTCAACGAAAATTTACAGAGACTTTGGATTTCCATTCATTCATTGTTGCACTTTTCTCCCCTCCAACCCTCCCTCCTAGTACACCCCCCTCTTGGAAAAGTAAAAGAAAAATTATTTCATTGTTTTACAAACCCTCCCCCAGGTCCACTCTACTATGCAGCCTTTGCTCTGGACTTCTGTCATGACAAAAATACCTAATCACATATC
>NW_006399778.1:8064702-8070166 GCF_000299155.1 Elephantulus edwardii | reverse complement strand
AAAGCTGTGTACAATCTCAATCTCTTCACCATCCATCCTGATGCTGCCAATTGGTCCAGTGGTGAGAATCTTTGTCTTCTTGACATTGAGCCTCAAATACTCAATTGTGATAATGTCCTCAGGAAAAGTTCATTAAAGAATTTAGGTACTTCTACCAGTTACAGCATATGACGATGTGGATATTGAGGTTGCGTTTTTTGTGGTTGGACATTTGTGTTCTTTCCACTAAAGTTGCTATGAACGTTGGTGTACAAATCTTGGTTTGTGTCTCAGATCTAATTTCCTTGAGGTATATTGCTAGCAGTGGAATAGTTGGGTCATACGGAGCACACTTTGGTTTTTAAGCTGACGTCATGCATGGCTCCTTGATAATTTTGCGAGGTCCCCTACTAGCGACTTTCCCAGTGCAATATGTCACCTCATCTATTGACTACTGATACCAGATGTATTGATTGTGGATCCAAGTAAGATGAAGTAGTTGACTCTTGTCACAAGGTAAAAATAGATGAGTTGTTGAACTGACGACTGACTGGCTGAAACAATGAATGCAAATCCACGGAAGATATGGTCACGCTCAGGATGGCCACGTGCCCCGCCAACAGTAGGTCTGGTAAAGCACAAGGCCCTTGCTAAAGGGTAAGGGGTAGACGTTCCAGGAAAGCCGCGCGTTCTTTGTCATGATGCCGCTCTAGCCAGGAGCACTCGTCTCTATGGCAGTGGGGGAGGGGCCGAGACCATGGACGTCACAAGGCCTTATTGTCCAGACGCGGCGGGAACACGCTCTGCGCGTGCGTACGCGGCGGCGGCGGCTGGAAACCGTAGAGCAGTGAGAAGCGAGGGTCTACGGCAAGGCCTGGGGCCCACGGATCATTAGACTCTGCCGTCCCGCCAGCCCTTGGCGGCCAGACGACCCGAGATGTTGTCCGGGAAGAAAGCAGCTGCCGCAGCGGCGGCGGCGGCGGCGGCGGCGGCCGCCGGGACGGAGTCCGCTTCAGGAGTAACCGGCGGCACCGAGAACGGCTCAGAGGTGGTCGCGCCGCCCGCGGGCTTATCGGGCCCTGTCGAGGGCGGGCCAGGGGCGGCCGGGGAGCGCACTCCCCGCAAGAAGGAACCCCCGCGGGCCTCCCCTCCCGGGGGCCTGGCCGAGCCTCCGGGGTCTACTGGGCCGCAGGCTGGTGGGCCTACAGTCATTCCTGGGTCTGCGACACCCATGGAAACGGGAATAGCGGAAACGCCGGAGGGGCGACGCACCAGCCGACGCAAGCGGGCCAAGGTATGGCCTCACCCCAACCCCGAAACAGTAAATGCGAGTTGCTGATGAGCCCCCTCTCTCTGGGCGATGGGCTTTGGGCCCCGAGTCCCAGAACCGTCACTCACGATCGATGTGGGCTGCATGGATGGGTGGGGAAGAAAAGGGAGTATTGTTGTCTGGTCGCCCGAATTCTATGGGGTCTTTGTATCCCGGGACGAGGCCATCTCGGGAAAGGATAATTGATAGATGTATTTTACCGATTACACCTTGTATACCTTTCTTTTTCACTGGGGGAAAAAATGGCTCCTTGAAGGGGAGTTGAGATTGGTTTTGTTGGGGCTCTCTCCCTTGTTTGTCTGCAGTTGTGTTTGGAAGCGGTTCAATAGTGTTTATGGAGATTGAGTTGGAAGCACAACGGGGTTGTGGAGTGAGACTTAAGGAATCCTCAGCAGTGAATACCGAAAAGAAAGGAATATTTTTGAAGTCTGGCTGGGTTTTAGGAGTTTTCATCTTTGCCCTTGAATTCTTTGAAAGATTTTTTTGACATAGAATTTGACAGATGAGAAAGCCGGTTTAAAGAGTTAAATATAGTCATACTCAAGGGAAGAAAAAAATTTTGACCTAGAGCAGTATACTTTCAATAGCTGCTTCTTGTTTTTGTGTGCTCAGAGCATCACTACCATTTTCTTTTTGTTAACCAATGGGCAGATCCTTGATAGCCTTTTTTAAGGAATCAATAAACAGGCACACAGTTTAAATTTACAACCGAGCTCAAGTCACACAGCCAAGTAAGAACTCTTACTTCAACACCCAGTGGATCACACTGGACAGAAACCAGTAGTATGTTAGGGCACTGGGATATATACACTGGGGTACAGACCATTTAGGTTGTAAAAAATGGCACATGCATACACTTAAAATTGGGAAATAGATATGTAAACCTTAGTAGATATGTGCTATTTTAGCTAAAATTGGGCGACATGTATTTAAAACCCATTTCTAGATCATTTTAGGTGTGTATAAGGAACTCCAGTGGTGTATAATTAGTTGATTATGAGTTGGGCTGCTAGAAAAATGTTTTAACTCCGTCAGCTACTCACTCAGCAGGACAAAGATGAGCAGTGGACAGGCTAGTACCATTAAAATTTAATATCTCTGAAACTGAATGAAGGATTACCATGAGTTGAAATCCATGAGTTAAGTGTGTGTAACAATCCACTGTGTTTGAGTTATTTCTGGAGATGAGTATTACACATACTGGGAGCCTGCTAAATCAGTGGTCCACTTGAGATACCTTTTATAGGTATACCTACTTAGCTTTGGGTAAAGGGCTATCTTGGAGGACAGGCTTTGAGGGCCATGACTTGCTTGGAAAATTACAAATGATAATGACCGCAAGTATCAGCAATGAAATAGAAAAGCAGAAATCCAATAGGCTTCTATTTTGCTATCTTGTGAGAGGCTAGAAACCATTCTATAAGATTTTTTTTTAAATAAGTTAGGATTCTTTACATATCACAGTTTTAAAGTGTACAGTTCAGTATATTTAGGGGGCTTTGCAAACTGTCAACTGTTATTTGCAAAACTTTATCACCAGAAAAAGAAACTCCTCCTTAGCAATCACTCCCAATTCATCACCCTAATTCTCCAACAACTGGAAACCACTAATGGGCATTTTATATAAGTACATTGTGAAGTCTTTGGCCTCTCGTTTTTGTTGTTGGCATATTATCAGCCCGCATGTGTCAATACTTCATTCCTCTTCATAGCTGAATACTATACTATTGTATGGATATACCACAGATTTTTTTTTTCCTCCCCTTCTTCATCAGTTGATGAACACTTAGATTGTTTTCCAGTTTTGGCTATTATTATGAATGCTGTAAGCATGCATGTACAAATTGTTGCATGTATATATGTGTTTATTAATCTTGGAAAGGTACCTAGGAGTGTAAAGGAATTAATACAGTAACACTATGTTTAACTTTTTTCTTTTTATGTTATTAATCGCTCCAAACTCGGCTCTATCTTGAGCCAATCTCACTGTCTCAGACATACCTATCCCCATTATCCCAGTTACTGTGACAATCCATCTCATCCAGAGTCTTTCTCTCCTGCACTGTCCCTGCATCTTTTCAAGCATGGTGTCCTTCTCCAGGGACTAGTCCCTCTTGGCCATGTGCACAAAGTATGTGAGATGGAGCTTCAAAATCGTAGCCTCCAAAGAGAAACTTGGTTTCACCCTCTACGGGATAAACCCATTTGTTCTTTTGGTAGTCTCTGTATATTCAGTAGTCTTCTCCAGCACCACAATTCAAAGGCATCAATTCTGCTTCTGTCATCTTTAGTCATTATCCAACTCGCTGATGCATAACAAGTAATTGTGAAGACCATGGCTTGAGTCCGCAATACCTTAGTCTCCAGACTGATGTCATTGCTCTTCAGCACTGTTGAGAGATTTCTGACAACATCCTTCCCCAGAAAATTTTTGTCTTCTTAATGCTGAGCTTTAATCCATATTGAAGATGGCAGTCCATTACCTTCTGTAGCAGATACTTCAGATCCTCTTTTCAGTGAGCAGGATTGTGTGATCTGCGTAACATAGGTTGTTGATGAGTCTTCCTTCAATCCTGATGCCACATTTTCCCTCATAGAGCCCAGCCTCCTGAGTGATCTGTTCTGCATATAAATTAAAAAGGTATGGAGACAGGATGCATTCCTGATGCACTCCTTTTCTGATTTTGAACTATGCAGTATTTCCTTTCTCTATTCTGACAACTGACACCTACCTGGTTCAGGTATAGATTGCACATGAGCACAACCAGCTGTTCTGGGATTCCCATTCTTCTCAAAGTTAGTCACAATTTGTTGTGATCCACACAGTCAGATACCTTTTTTGCATAGTCAGTGAAACATAAACATTCCCCTAGTATGCTTTGCTTTCAGCCAAGATCCATATGATGTTGGTGATAATATCTATGGTGCCATGGCCTCTTCTAGTTCTGGCCTGTTTCTGATAGTTCTCTGTCGATGTACTGCTCCAGTCATTTTTGGATAAAAAAAAAATCTACAGTATTTTGCTTGCATGTAAATACCAGTGTTACTGTTGGATAATTTCCACCCTCTGTCAGGTCACAATTTTTTGGAATGGGAATAAATATGGATCCCTTCCAATCAATTGGCTAGGTAGCTGTCCTCTAGGTTTCTTGACACAAGTTGGTGAACACATCCAGGGCAGGATCTATTGTTGAAATATTGGTGTCACTTGATATGCCATCAATTTCTGGGCACTTTCCCCTGCAACTCCTTCAGAACAGCTTGAACTTCCTCTTTCATCACAGTTGACTATTATATGCTGTTTCATGAAATTGTTTTGTGTCAGCCAGTTCTTTTTGATACGGCAACTCTGTGTACTCCTTCCATCATCTTTTAATGCTTCTTGGATCATTCACTGTTCTGCCCATAGCATCCTTACAAATCTAGCCTTGAATTTGTTCTTCAATTCTTTCAGCTTAAGAGATGCTGAGTGAGTGCCGCCCTTTTGGTTTTCTGACTCCAGCTTCTTTATGAAATTTTTCTTTGTTCCCAAACTGCCCTTCAAAAAAACCCAACTATGGAATATATATAACAGACCAGAACATTTGCCAATATAGCTTACATATTTATGGTTCAGTGATGTTGATCACATTTTTATTATACCATCATTATCACTATTTTCAAAATATTCTACCATAAACTCTCATACTCATAACTCTGCCATTAACATAAATTTGATACTTCCCCTATGAAAATTCCTTTTGTCCTTCTTCCCACTCCTACAACTTTTCTTTTTATAAAGTATATATTATCTTTGTGTGTGTATGTATATATATTTATATACATATACGTAGTAAGACGACATTGGCAAAAAATAAGGCTCCAGGAATCAATGGAATACCAATTGACATGTTTCAGATGAAAAACGCAGTCCTGTATGGGCTCACCAGTCTATGCCAGGAAGTTCAGAGTATAACTGTCTGATCAAATTAACTGGAAGAGATCCAGATTTGCTCTTATTCCCAAGGAAGGTGATAAAATAGAATGTGGAAATTATCAAACAGCATCATTAATATCAGATACAAGCAAAATACTACTGTTTGTTGTTGTTGTTATGTGCCGTTGAGTCATTTGCGACTCATAGCGACCCTATGTACAACAGCCCTAAACCATGCT
>NW_006399778.1:8055644-8060982 GCF_000299155.1 Elephantulus edwardii | reverse complement strand
TGTGAATATATCTGCTTTTGTGTTAGTTATGGTGTCTTTGGGGTATATTCCCAGTAGTGGAATTGCTGGGTCGAATGGTATCTTTATTTGCAACTTTTTGAGAAAGCGCCATACCACCTTCCACAGTGGTTGTTTTACACTCCCACCAAGAGTGAATAAAGGGTTGCAGTTTCTCCACAACCTCGCCAGCACTTGTTGCTTGTTCTGTTAAACTTTGCTGTTCTCTCTGGGGTGATAGTTGTTTTAATTGGCATCTCTTTTAGAACTAGGGATTTTGAACAGTTCTTCATGTGCTTGTTAGCCATGAAGGGCAACACCCCCCAGGAGCTGGCTGTTATACTTCCCCTCCAATTGCCCCTACCCCAGTCTGGCAACATGCCCCAGGAGCTGGCTGATATACTCCCCCTCCAATTGCCCCTACCCTTGTCTGGTCCCCTCGCCTGACTGAGGACTCTGTGGTCAGGGATAGTGCTTCCAATTCCAGCACTGCCACTTTTACCCCCCCATAAATGGTCATGCTATATTTTGAAGTAGGTGTCACTACCCTCCCCCTTTATATATGATAAAGGGAACCTGAGAATTGTGACCAGACTCCCCCCAGGTCTAACATCTTTTGGCAGAAGCATTCAACAAAACAAAATATGTGGTGCATTTAGGATGTTGGTCCTCTTGTGCATGCTGTCACTGTTAAGGTCATCAGACTCACAGTGACTTTCAGCAATCCATTGTATAGGTAATCGTCTTCCTTGGTCTGTCCAAGGAAACCCAAACCTGCAGATGGCGGGTATGCATCCCATCCACCACCTCCTACGTAGGCGGCCAGCAGGGCATGGGCCCCCCCCAGTGTGGGAGGCTGGTGGGAGGCTCACGCCCCTCCCCCAGCGCAAGCAGCCACTGGGGGCGTGCCACCCCACCCCAGCCGCGAGCGCTCAGTGTGCGTGCAGCCCCTCTTGTGCGGGTAGCCGGTGGTTGCTGGCTTCCCCCACAGCTGCCATCCTGGCTCCAAGAATTCTCTCCAGAACAAGTCCACCTTGCAGCAGTGTGGTGGCTTCGCTGTACCAGTCTTGAGGAGGGCCAGCATCCATCCAATTTTTCCTTGTGAATCCTTGAATTCCTGTTGTTGAACCTCTATCTTCACTGAGGGCCAGTCATCAACTGTTTAAGTGTTCAATTATCAATAAGCCAAAGTCTGTGGAAGGCCATAATGGCCCTGCTTTAAGTTGTTCGCTGCTCCCGCAGCTCACCACGCTGTCTCTGCCTCCACCGCCATCTTGGATCTCCCTGTTCGACATTTCTTAAGTGGAAGGAACTGAAGAACAAATTCAAGCCTTGAGTTATAATATTTAAAGATACCATGATTCTTTGCCGCAGAATGCTGCTGAGGAAGCATTACTAAAGTGTGTATTCCCGCCACCACCACATCAAAGTCAGAGGCTCCTAAAGAGCCCAGGCAGCTGCGGAAACTGGGAGGGTTGAGCTTTGAAATGACAGATAAAAGTCTGAGGAGCCATTTGAACAACGGAGGACTCTCAGGTATTGTGTGGTAATGAGCAATCCAAGTAGCAAGCACTCCAGAGTCTTTGGGTTTGTCACATACTCAGCTGTGGGAAAAGTGGATATAGCCATGAATGCAAGGTCCCATAGGTGGATGAAAAGGTTGTGGAACCTAAGATGGCTGTCTGAAGAGAAGATTCTCAAAAGACCAGGTACCCACTTAACTGTGAAAAAGATTTTCGTTGATGGAATTAAAGAAGATAGTGAAGAACACCATTTACAAGACTATGCAAACACATTTGACTGAATCACAACAAACTATTGCTAACACTGAGAAGAATGGGAATCCTAGAACACTTGAGTGCCCTTATGTGACACCTGTACTTGGACCAGGAGGCAGGCGTCACAGCAGAGCAAGGAAACCTTGCATGGTTTAAAATCAGGAAGGATGTATGCCAGGGATGTGTCCCATCTCCATGCCTTTTCAATCTGTATGTGGAATAGATCACCTGGAAGGCTGAGCTGTATGAGGAGGAATGTGGCATCAGTGTTAAGCAGATCACACAACCTTCCTTGCTGAAACTGAGGAGGTCCTGAATGAAGCACTTGCAAGGACTGCAGCCTTTAATATGAATTGAAGCTCAACATCAAGAAAACAAAGATTCTCACTACTGGGCCAATTGGCAGCATGATGGTAGACAGTGAAGAGATGGAGATTGTTAACAGCTTCAGTTTGTTTTCTCCACATTAGTACTCTTGGTACCAATAGCCAGAAAATCAAAAGACCAGTTGCATTGGGAAAGTCCACTGTCAGGGACCACTCCAGTGTACTGAAGAACAACAGTGTTAATCTGGAGACTAAGGTGCACTTGATCCAGGCCATGGCCTTCACAGGTTTTTTTTGTGCTTTTTTTTTTTTTTACAATTTTTTTTCTTTCTTCTCTTTGCATTAGAAAGCTGGACAATGACTAGTGATAATAGGAGAATTGATGCCTTTGAGCTGTGGTGCTGGAGAATAATATTGGATATACCATGAACTGCTAGGAGAACAAACAGGTGAAACCAGGCAAGGATTCTGAGGCTTCATCTGACATACTTTGGAAGGAGGGACCAGTCCTTGGAGAGGGACATGCTTGCAAGTATGGAGGGACAGCGCATGAGTGGAAGATCCTTGATGGAGGTGGATTGACTCAGTGGCTTGGGTAATGGGAGCCAGGTGTGTTAGCGACAAGGTTGACTCAGGGTAGAGCAGGGTTCAGAGCTGTTATACATAGGGCTGTTATGAGTTTTAAGCAACTCAACAGCATGTAATAAAAACTACACAGAAAAGTTGAAGTGATTGAAATCATGACTGACCGAGTCAGTGGCAAGGAGAGGGGCTTTGCTTTTGTAACTTTGTTGTTGTTGTGTACTGTTGAATTGGTCTGACTAGCACAGGAAGAAATTGTCCTTCCTTCTCCAGAACATCTGGTGGATTCAAACTGTGTGCCTTTGGGATTGCATCGTAGCTTGTTTTTGTAACTTTTGATGACCATGATTCTGTAGATAAAATACCGTACTGTGAATGGTCACAACTATGAAGTAAGGAAAGCTCTGTCAAAGCTAGAGGTGGCCGATGACTCTTAAAGCCAAAGAGGTCAGAGTGGTTCTGGAAACTTTGGTGGTGGCCCTGGAGGTGGTTTTGGTGGATTTTAATAACTTTGGTCGAGGAGGAATCTTAAGTGGATGAGCTGGTGGTGGTGGTGGTGCTGGTGGTAGCCATAGTGGTGGAGAATATGGAGGCAGTGGAGATGTTTATAGATTTGGTAATGATGGAAGCAACTTTGGAGGCAATGGAAGCGACAGTGATTTTGGCAATTACAACAGAGTCTTCAAATTTTGGACCCAAGAAGGGAGAAAACTTTGGAGGCAGAAGCTCTGGCCTTTATAGTGGTTGAGTTCTTTATTTTGCCAAACCACAAAACCAAGGTGTTTTTGGTAGTTCCAAGCAGCAACAGTAGCTATGGCAGCAGCAGGCGGTTTTAATAACTGCCAGGAAGCAAAGCTTAGTAGGAGAGAAGAGCCAGAGAAGTGACAAGGAAGCTACAGGTTGCAAATTTTGTGAGTTCAGCCAAGGATAATAGTGGCAGACCCTAGCTTCTACAAAGAAGACATGAGTTTTAGACAATACTCATGTGTATGGGTAAAAATCTTGGATACTGTATTTGTGACTAATTGTGTAACAGGTTATTTTAGTTTCTGTTTTGTGGAAAGTATAAATGTAAATAAAGCATTCTGGAAAGGGTTTTAATATCCTTTTTTTTTTTGCATGCGTGCTATTGATTGCTAAATGGATTAGTCTGATCATGATACTGAATAAATGTCCTTTTTTTACATTATTTTAAAAAAGTTTATAGTGGTTTGCTCAAAAAGTTCATATATGTTGTGTTGCATATAATCATTCCCATGCATTATGTTTTATAAAATCAATCACCATTGAACCTTGCCCTTCATTACCTTTTTTAGGTCCCTGCCAGATCCTTCCCATTTCCTTCACCACCATCCCTTCCTCCCCCCAGACTCAACCATGTTTTTTATCCCCTCCCATCCTTCCCCATTTGGGTCCCCACACATATTTTACTAGTTATCCTTCTATTTTTATGAAAATGGTCTTCTGCCGTTTTTGTCCTTATGAGGCTGAGTTAATTTACTCAGCATAATGCTCTTCAGTCTCTCCCAAGTTATGTAGTATTTTTTGAAATTGTTTTTCCTGTGTGCTTTGTAGTATTTCATTGCATGAATGTACTACAGTTTCTCAGTCTGTTCAGCTGTAGTTGGATATTTGAGCTTTTTCCATGATCATGCAATGATGAATAACACTACTATGAATATTGGTGTACAGATTTCCATTTGAGTCTCAATTCTAATTTCCTTGGGGTATATTCCTAGTAGTGGGATAGCTGGGTCATATGAAATTTTTTGAGGAAATGCCAGACTTTCTTCCAGTATCCCACCAATAGTGTATGAGAGTCCCACCTCTCCACAGCATTTATTGCTTGCTGCCCTGCTAAACCTTGCCGCTGCTGCTGGGGTAAGATGTGTTGTGATTTGTATCTCTTATTGCCAGTGATTTTGAGCATTTCTTCAAGTTTCTGTTGCCCATCCAGATGTCTTCCTCTGTGAAAAGTCTTCCCATGTCTTTTGTCCATTTTATAATTGGGTTATCAGTCTTTTTTCTTCTGGAGGCCCTGGAATATTTTGTAAACTTTTGTTATGAGTTGATATTGCCAAATGTTTGTTATCCATCAGTACATTTTCTTTCCACACTATTGAAAAAAGTTTTTGATGAGCACAGAGATTTAATCTTTAGAAGGTCCCATTCATCAATTTTATGCTCTCCACATTGTGCATTTCTGCCTGTATTTGGTGGTCTCTTTATACCATAGTCTGGCTTTACTCCTGGGTCTCTGATACACCTTGAGTTGATTGTTATGTATGGTGTGAGATGTGGATCCTGTTTTTCAGCTTTCTGCAGGAAGCAGTCCAGTTTTGTCAGCACCATTTGTTGAAGAAATTTTCATTTCGCCATTTTATAGGTTTTATTTCCTTTTTTAATATCGGTTGACTGTAGGCAGATGGGTCCATTTCTGGGTTCTCAGTTTTGTTCCATTTTCCTGTTTGCCTCTCATTGTACCAGTACCATGATGTTTTGGTTACTACTGCTGTGTTTTGTGTTGTTTTTTTTTTGTGTGTGTGTGTGTTTTTTTTTAATCTGAAACTATTTCTTTATTTTCATTTTTTAGTATTTAGTATTATGGTAGTTACCTCCTGTCCCAGCAACCTCAAATGCCTTTTTTTCTTTTTT
>NW_006399778.1:8020289-8055414 GCF_000299155.1 Elephantulus edwardii | reverse complement strand
GTGCAGTGCCTCCCACTTAATTTTTGTTTTTCAGAAGTGCTTTGCTTATTTAGGGTCTCTTTCTTCTCCAAATAAACTTTACAGTTCCCTTTTTGATCTCCTTAAAAATGAGTTTGTTCTCTGTATTGAGATTTGGTTAAACATGTAGATTGCTTTTGGTAGGATTGTCATTTTCACAGTATTGAGTTTTCTTATCCATTAGCAGGAAACATTTTTCTTTTTTGGGGGTCCTTGATTATGTCTTCCATAAAGAAATGTTCTGTAGTTTTCTTTGTATAGGTCTTTTCTATCTCTAGTTAGGGTTACTCCCAAGTATCTCAATTTGTGGTTGGCTTTTGTAATTGATATTGCTTTCTTGGTTTTACTTCTCTGAGTTCTCTTTGTTACTGTATAGAAACCCCACTGATTTTTTTGGGTATTGATCTTCTACCACGCTACTAAATTGGTTTACTAGCTGTAATAGTTTTTTTTTGTTGAGTCCTTGGGGTTTTTGGTGTACACTATCATATCATCTCCCTGCATATAGCAACAGTTTAACCATCTCTTTGCTGATCTGGATGCCTTTTCTTTTCATTTTGCCCTAGCAAGTGCTTCTAATACAATATCGAATAGAGGTAGTGACAGTGGGCATCCTTGTCTAGTCCCTGTTCAAAAGGAAATGCTTTTAGTCTGTCTCCATTGAGAATGGCTCTTGGTTTTGCATATATACTTCCCCCTTTTTAAAAAAGAAATTATTATTAATTTCAATAAAAATTAACAGACTTTGGATTTCCATTCATTCATTGTTGCACTTTTCTTCCCTCCCAACCCTCACCCCGAGTACACTACCCTCATGGAAAAGTAAAAGAAAAACAAGTGGAACGGTTCATCAGCAGAGAACACCAGAAGTACAAGCTGGATTTAGAAGAGGCCATGGCATTTAGCTGTGTGGATCATCACAAACTGTGGCTGACTCTGAGAAGAATGGGAATCCCAGCACACTTGATTGTGCTAATGCGAAACCTATACTAGGACCAAGAGGCAGTCGTCAGAACAGAGCAGGGAAACACTGCATGGTTCAAAATTGGGAAAGGCCAGGGATGTGTCCTATCTCCATACCTTTTCAACCTGTATACAGAGCAGATTATCCGAGAGGCTGGGCTCTATGAGGAGATGGGCCATATGAAATTTTTTGAGGAAATGCCCAACGTATTTTCCACCAGCTGTGTATATGAGTTCCATTGCCCCTGCCATTATGGGAGAAAGATGGAGGGGCTTGGTGGAAGATTTATTAATAATCTGTGTTATGCAGATGACACAACCTTGCTTGCTGAAACTGAGGAGGACCTGAAATGCTTGCTGCAGAGGGTCAAGGACTGCAGCCTTCATTATGGATTGAGGCTCAATGTCAAGAAGACAAAGATTCTCACCACTGGACCAATTGGCAGCATCAGGATGGATGGTGAAGAAATTGAGATTGTTAACAGCTTTAGTCTGCTTGGCTCCATGGTCAACACTCTTGGCACCAGTAGCCAGGAAATAAAAAAAGTATTGTGATGGGAAAGTCAGCTGTTAGGGACCTCTCCAGAGTACTGAAGAGCACTGGTGTCATTCTGGAGACTAAGGTGCTTCTGGTACAGACCATGGTCTTTGCAATCACTTGTTATGCATCAGAGAGTTGGACAGTGACTAGGAAAGATAGAAGGAGAATTGATGCCTTTGAGCTGTGGTGCTGGAGAAGAGTATTGAATGTACCGTGGACTACTAAGAAAAACAAACAGATTCATCCTGGAGAGGGTTAAACCAGGCTGCTCCCTGGAGGCAAGGATTCTGGGGCTTCGTCCTTGGAGAAGGGACATCATTACTTGGGAGGGCGGAAGGATGGTGCAAGAGGGAAAGACCCTTTATGAACTGAATTGATTCTGTGACTGGGTAATTGGTTGCTATGAGTTGCAAGTGACTCAATGGCACATAACAACCACAACCACACAACAACATGGCATTAGGGACATTTTTGCCAGTGTCAGGTGGATCTTGGCTGAAATAGAGAGTACTAGAAAAATGTCTGTTTGTGTTTCATTGACTGTTCAGAGGCATTTGACTGTGTGGATCACAACAAATTGTGACTAAACTTGAGAATAGGAATCTCGGAACACCTTATTGTGCTCATGTGAAATGTAGACTTCAACCAGGAGGCATTCGTCAGAACAGCAAGAAAACACTGTTGTTGTTTGTTGTTATGTACCTGGCTCAAAATCAGGAAAGGAGTGCATCAGAGATGTGCCCTGTCTCCATACGTCTTCCATCTGTATACTGAACAGATCATTTGGGAGGCTGGTCTTTATGAGGAGGAATGTGGCATCAGGATTGGAGGAAGATTCAGCAGTAACCTGGGTTATACAGATGGCACATCCTTCTTTGCTGAAAGTGAAGAGGGCTTAAGGCTGTTTTAGTTACTTTAACTTTATAGTATGGTTTGAAATAAAGAAATGTGAGTCCCACATTATTTTTCAATATTGCTGAATTCTTTAGGATTATGTTTGCCCTTTTGAGGGAATTCCAAAATGTTTTTCTCAGTGACTTACCAGGTTACATTCTCATCAGTGATGGATGAAGTTTTGGTTTCTCCATGTCTTTGCTAACACTTGTTAGTATCAGTCTTTTTGATAATAATCATACTAACCAGATGGTGAAACTTAGTTTTAAGTACTTGGGGCATGTTGCCAGGGAGGACCAATCCTTGGGAAAAGATACCATTTTAGGAAAGATGTATTAATACAGTGATTGTAAGAGTGGGCCACACATAACAGAAATGGTGAGGATGGTGCAGTTTAGGGCAAGGTTCAGACCCATTGTTCGTATGGTCACTGTGTCAATCAACTCAGTGACACCTAACAACAATGAACATCAACATGTGACTGCAGATGTGTCATAGTACAGTTGTGCACATCTGAGGTGCCCCTGCACTGATTGCATCTGCCAAACTTTTAGTAAATATGATTAGCTGTGTGTGTCACCCAGGGACTTATAGCCATATTGTTGTTGTTGTGAACTTATAGACATGTTGTTGTTATTGTTAGATGCTGTCAAGTAGAGTAGTGACCCTGTGAGCGACAAATCTGAACCCTGTCCTATCCTTATGCCATCCTCATACTTCCTGACACACTCATTAGAGCCCATGGGGGTAGTCACTCTGTCTGTCTACCTGGTTGAGGGTCATCTTCTCTTTTGCTGACCCTCCACCTGGAAAGCATGATTTCTGATTCTAAGGACTGGCCTCTCCTTCCAACCAGCATAATGCCCAAAGCACTCTTGACTACACTTTCTCCAAGACATACTTGTTTATTTTTTTTGTAGTCTATGATATATTTAGTACTCTTTTCCAACACCACAGCTCAGAGACATCAATTCTTCTGTCATCCTTGTTCATTGCCCCGCTCTCAGATGCATAGCAAGTGTTTAACCCCCCAAAATCAAACTCTGGGGAGCTCTGGTGGCCAAGAAAGATGAGCAGTCTCCTCTGTGTATTTTACAGCCTCTGAAAACCTACTGAGGGGGTCAATTCCCAGTGAGTTTTGGGTTAGGACTTTAAAGAAATCTTCATTGTGGTAGTGTGGTCTTGTTACGCAGCATACCATATGAAGGTACCAGTTTGTTTATCCATTTGTTGGTGGGCAATCAAGTTGTTTCCATCTTTTTACTCTTGTGAATGTGGGCGTGGATGTTGAAGCCACTGTTCTCATATCTCTTGGATATATACTTAGGAGAGGATTGCTGTATTACAGGATATTTTCAGCTTCTCTATTTTTTGAGGAAATGCCCAACGTATTTTCCACCAGCTGTGTATATGAGTTCCATTGCCCCTGCCATTATGGGAGAAAGATGGAGGGGCAGTGAAGGTGGAACACCCTCAACCAGGTTGATTGACACAGTGACTGCAACAGTGGGCTTGAGTATGTCAGAGATGAGGATGGTACAGAATAGAACAGGGTTCAGACTTGATGGCATCTAACAACAACATTCATTTATTCATTTTAGAAAACATAAGTAAGTATATGTGGAAAACATAAGTAAGTATATGTGGAACGTATGTTTTATTTCCACACCTGATAAATTATTTCTTTACATTGGTGCCATAATAGTTAGAAAACCGTAGATTCTGTGGTTTACTAGAATCTTTATTATGGTGAAAATCACATTGACGGTTTATCTTTTAATCCTTAATAAAACATTTGCTAAAATAGCTTCCTGTGCTGACCCAATTTTTTTGCCTTTATGACTTGAGTATAAATTAGTGGCAAAACTAGTAGTCCCCATTTTCACATAACTTCTCTTTAATTTATCATAATAGAAATTCTTTGCTGATCACTCAGCTTTCTTGTTGTTGGGGATATTGAGTTGATTCTGACTAATAGTGACCCTCTGTATGTTATCATGTAGAGCATTGCCTGGGGATGCTCCATCTTCACAATTACTGTGTTTAGGCCTGTTGTAAAATCCACTGTCAGGCCATGAAGTTCGCATTCTTTTTCATTGCGCTCTGCTTTTACCAAGAGCTGATTCCGTCTCTAAGGAACATCACCAAGTATATGAGATAAAGTCATACCATCCTCATTTAACCAATTCTTTATAAACAATACTTAACCAATTCTTTATAAACGTATACCTTTGCATACTTTCAGTTTATTGTTGCTGTTTGCCACTTTTATTCCGACTCCTTTAATTTCTGGAATTCTTTTGCTATATTCCATGAAATAATAGGAGCATTCTGGTTAACTATGTTTTTGTTTAATTTGCAGTTACTTTAATCTTTAGTTGCAGTGCTTTATATTTGTTACGTAGGGAATCTGTGGGGATTTTAAGTTTATGAATTAAAGAGTCTCCATGTCATTGATCCAGATATCAGCACTTTGATGTAACAGTGATAGATTGGGCTAAGTCTGAAATGACGTGTTGTTTTTTTTTTTTCTTGTAAGTTTTTATTTTAAATAGCTACCTAGAATCATCCTGTTTCTTGTTATCTGATTTTTTCTTTAAAATTTGAAGTAATGTAACAATTCTCATTCATTGATAACACCAAATAGAGTTCTTGATTTTAGATGTTCACTACTTTCCCTGGTATAATCTCCATATAGGTAGAGTACAGAGAGATGGATGAAAGCTTGGCCAACCTCTCAGAAGATGAGTATTATTCAGAAGAAGAGAGAAATGCTAAAGCAGAAAAGGAAAAGAAGCTTCCACCCCCACCTCCTCAAGCGCCACCTGAGGAAGAAAATGAAAGTGAGCCTGAAGAGCCATCTGGTGAGTTGCAGTAACCAACTACGGTTTTGCTGTCTTAAAAATAAGAATAAATGATTTTCCTTTTCCTTTAAGTTTAACTGATATTGGGCCTTTTGTCATGTGTTTCATAGTGTGTGTGTATTTGTATATATGAAATGCATGTATGTAGACAGAGTGGTACTGATATTCTTTTATTTTTATGTGCATTTAGTAAGAAAGTGAAGGACAAAATAGAAAGGTAGTGACTGACAGTAAAGGAGGTAGAAAGGAGGAAATACACAGTTGGAGAAAACAATAGGAGAATGCCAAATACAAAGGCACCGACCTCTCAGTGATGGCACTGATACAGAATTTAAATATGGAATGATTCTGAAATTATTTTGGCTGGATTGAGCATTGTTACTTCATGATAAAATATTATGTGGATCTCTTATGAGTGGAGCTTATACCTGGTGGACAAATATAAACATATATTCTGAGATCAAAAGAAGAGGTGAATAGATTCTAAACTCATACAAGCTTCTTTATGACATAGAAAACTACTTGGTGTCTATAATACTGGTTTCAGAGCTTTGAACCACATTAAAGAATTCTCACTAACCCCCCTCCCCAAGTTTTGGCTTAGGTACCCAGATTAAGACAATAAATTGAGAAATTTTATTAGGTCTCAGCTTTTTTCCCCTTCAAGATTGTCCTTCTCTCATATTGTTATTGTAACCAGAAATTATTTTATTAAGTCAAGACTATATTTAAAATACCCATGTTTCACTTGAGAATTAGAAAATAAGTATTACTTTAAAATTAGGTTTAGATTGTCTCAAATTCTGACTAAAACTCAGAAATAAATTCTTGTAAGTAATAATGATTGTAATAAAAATAACATTTTATAAAAAGGTATTCTGGTTTCTGTTCATCTTAGGGATCTAGGTTATATAATAAGTTATTTTCTTAGAACTCTGTTTTAAAATAAATATTTGGGCACTTCGTTCTTCTTAGGAGGGTTTTAGTTTCTGTATTTTACCCTTGGGATAAATATTTCTAAAATTAGCCTTTTTTTCTGTGGTGCAACGAGCTCTTCTCTTTCTGTTGTTTTTCTTCCTCCTCTTTTTAGTGTGCTACATGTGGCTCTCTTTCCATTCTTCTATCCAGTCCCTAAGTTTTGTCCCATACTCCTTTCTGTCTTTTTTTTTAAAATCCTTGAGTTTCTTCTATCTGCTGTAGACCTTCAGCTTTTGATCTCTTAGAATAATCTTAAGGATTGTTCAGTGATGAGCTGATCTCCTAGATCACCCTCTTTTCTTGGTAGTTTTTAATGTTTCCACCAAATAATTGACTTCTTTACCATGGGTACCAATTTGGTAAACACTTTCTCTGTTCTACAATTTTTAAACCAGTTCTTGGTCTTTTCTTTTTTTCCATTTTGTTTTATTATTTTATAACTGTTGGCCATTGTTCCCATAAAAAGTCATTGTTATTGTAAAGGGACTTGTATCTTTATTTTGTTGTTTCTAGTAAATAGTAATCAAATGGCTCCTTTACATAAATTTTTCTGAACATATCTGACATATATTAGGAAATTACCTTTCCTTCTTAAACAGTGGCTGTTTGCTGTTCTAGAGAACAGCAAGGAATAGATAGGATGATGGTGAATCGTAAAATAATACCAAGTGAGTTCAAGAGGAGAAAGATCAACAGTCTCTTCCTATTGCAGTTTACTCCCTCAGAAACCTGATAGCAGGTCACTATGAGTCAGAATTAACTTGACAGTAATTTCCAGATGTATTCTCATATCAGAACCAGAGGTTTTCATTCAGCAATTTAATTGAAGCATTAATGAGGGTTATGTAAAATCTTCAAAGAAGATGTGGATTTATTTTAACCTTTTTATATCCATCATTTTAGGTAATAAACAACTAGAAATTAACTTACTCTTTTAAAATATGTAACATTTACATACATTTCATTTTTACTAATTTATAAATATATTTGGAATCATGGTGTTCATTTTTAAAAAAGAAAAAAAAAAAAAAACCACCTCAACCCAATACATTTTATTGTGCTACATGGCAACCTGTGAAAGATTACACGGAAGTTTGCTTTTCAATACCTTAAAGCATCCATAAATTCCTCTGTGTCATTGTTTATAATCACCATAGTTTGTCAGCATTCTCCCTATTTCCACCCTGGGTTCTCATTTCCATTTGTCTGCTTTCCCAATACCTTCCTGCTTTTAATCCTTTGTGTTTGGACAGTGCTACCTTTTGGTCTTATATGGTTGATTGTCCAAAGAAGCACATTCTTCATGGATGCTTTTGTTTATTTTATCAACTTCACAATTATTTGGCTGACAGATGGCCTTGTGGTACTACCTATAGATTAGAAAGGTAATTTAGGATAGTAGTATTCTTGGGATTCCTCCATTTTCTGTCAGACCAGTACATCTGGTCTTTTATGAATTTGAATTTTGTTCTTACAAAATTCTTTTTTTCTTCCTTCCTATTCTGAGACCTTCAGTTGTGCCTCTTCTCAGAACAGTCAATTCTGGTAGCTGATTGCCATTTAACTGTAGTCTCAGAGGTTCATGTCAAAGAGCCAATAGTTCATATGGGCCTTAAGTCCTTTGCACAAATTCCTTACTTGAATCTTTGATTTTCTTCATCTCCTTTACTCTATGTGGGGAGACACCTGTAGTTGTATGTCAAGGGCCTGCTCACAAGCTTTCAAGACCCCAAGCACTACTCACCAAACGTAGAATATAAAATACTGTCTTTGTGTACTGTGTGGTGCCAGTTCATGGAGATGTCCCCTGAGTATCATGCTACTCTTAAGGAGAATAAAGTATTATCTTGATTGTGAAACCATAAAATATGCTAACATCATTAATTTATTTGACTGGAGGTAGTTCTTCTAGGAAAATACTGAGGATTAAAGTTATATCTGTGCTTTGGAAAGATCAGTCCAATATGCTCTGTACGTGTGAGTTAAAAGAGTAAAGAAAGATCTTGAGTTTGAAGAGATAATATTTTTGTAATCTAGCCAAAAGTGCAGGCTGAGTTTAGAAGAGGCCGTGATATTAGGAATATTATGGTTAATGTTAGACGGATTTTGACTGAAAGCAGAGAGTACCAGAGGAATGGCTGTGTTTCATTGACTGTGCAAAGGCATTTGACTGTGTGGATCCCAACAAACTGTGGCTAACTCTGAGAAGAATGGGGATCCCAGAACATTTGATCGTGCTTAGGTGAAACCTATACTTGGACCAGGAGTCAGTCATCAGAACAGAGCAAGGAAACACTGCATGGTTCAAAATTGAGAAGGGTGTATGCCAGGGATTTGTTCTATCTCCATATCTTTTCAGTCTATATGCAGAACAGATCGTCTGGGAGGATGGACTTTGTGAGGAGAAGAAATGTGGCATCAGGATTGGAGGTAGATTCATCTACAGTCTCCGTTACACAGATGAAACCCAACTTGATGAAACTGAGGAGTATTTGAAGCGCTTGTTGTAGAAAGTCAGGACTACAGGCTTCAGTATGGATTGCTCAACATCAAGAAAACAAAGATTTTCACTTCACCATTGGGCTGATTGGCAGCACCAACCAGATAGATGGTGAAGAGCTTGAGATTGTCAACAGCTTCAGTTTGCTTGGCTCCACAATCACCGCTCTTGGCACCAGAAGCCAGGAAATTAAAAGACGTATTGCATTGGGAAAGTCTGTTGTCAGAGACCTCTCCAAAGGACTGAAGTGCAACGTCAGACCATGGTCTTCAGTTACTTGCTATGTATCAGAAAACTGGAATGATTAAGAATGATAGAAGGAGAATTGATGCCTTTGAGGTGTGGTGCTGGAGAAGAGTATTGAATATACGGTGGATTGCTAGGAGAACAATTGTCCTAGAGAGGGTTAAATCAGGCTGCTCTTTGGAGGCAAGGATTTCTGAAGCTTCATCTGTCATACTTAGGACATATTTCAAGGAGGGATCAATCCTTGGAGAAGGACATCATGATGGTGGATGGGCAGTACAGTAGAGGAAGACCTTTGATGCAGTGGATTGATTAAGTCATTGGGGTCCTTGGGGGCTTGACACAGGAAAGAGCAGGGTTTAAGGTTGTACATAGGGTTGCTATGAGTTGTAAGCCATTGCACGGCACATAGCAGCAACAGCAGATTAGTGGATTTTGGTCAGTGTAAAAGTTGAGGTTTTACAAAAAAGTTTGGGGTGGTTTTTTTGATAATTTTTTGGTTTGTTTGGCTTTAATGTGAAAAGACTCCTCTGATTTGGCTTAGTAAACATTGTTTTTAGACTTATCAAATTTTTTTTAGTTCTCAAATTCTGAAAAAATGTGGTTATGTCACAATGGGTAGTTTTTAATACTTAATGCTGCTTATATTTAAAGCCTTTGATTTTCTTAAACATTTCCATCTTATGTTTGTTGTAACAAGTGATGGTTTTATTATCTTCCTCGTAACTTTTTCTGTGAAAATGCTAGTATTTTTCTTTTTAGTCATGGCAGCTAAACCTAAACAGTGTACTTGATATTGTTAGTAGTGTCACATAATAGTGGAGCTGCTATGAAATACAGCAAGGTATTATTTAGTTGGACTTTATTAATTTAGAATAATTGCCTTTCTGTAAAAATAGTCTCCTACTAGTTTCCTGTGTTCCTCTACTACTTTCTCAGCTGTTTGTGGATTTAAATTTTTGTTTCAGGTAATGTTTTTCATGTTGGTTTGGAGAATGTGTTTTTTTTGAGAGCTTAGAATTAGTTTTAAAATGTAATACACAAATATGTAAAAGCATACATATGTTTTTATCTGTGCGTTAATACTCTGAAGTGAAGATAGGAGTCACCAGTGATTCCACAACACATAAGAACAACAACAGTGAAGCTCAGAGACTTCTTTTAAACCATTGTTTGACTCTTTATATTGAATTTGTTAAATATTGTTTCCTGAGTAGCAGGAGTACCCGATTCCTGAGCAGCAGCAGCAGTTCTCACAACAGTGCCAGGACAAGTCTGGTTTGTGTTTGATTGCTGAGATCTTTCTCATCTTGCTTGGGTGTGGGGATGCGGGGAAATCCAGCCAAAGTGATGGAGAGGGAAAAGAAGCACTTTAGTAAACTCTTTATTGGTGTCTTAATCTTTGAAACCACAGAAGAAAGCTTCAGGAATGATAGCTTAGGGTAATCGGGGAAATTTACAGACTGTGTAGTAATAAGGGATCCTGTATGCAAAGCTCAAGAGGATTGGCTTTGTAACCTTTTCTTCTATTCCTGAGGTTGGTGCATGACCCCATTCTATTAATGGGCGAATGGTTGTGCCAAAACGTACTGTGGCAAGAGAGAAATCTGGAAAAACGGAATCATGTAATTGTGAAGAAGCTGTTTGTTTGTAGAATTAAAGAAGACACTGAAGGACATCTCCTAAGAGATTACTTAGAAGAATACAGAAAAATTGATACCACTGGAATAATTGCTGATAGGCAGTCTGGAAAGAAAAGAGGTTTGACTGTTACTTTTAGTGACCATGATTCTGTGGATAAAATTGTATTGCAGAAATACCACACTGTCAGTAGTGATAATGCAGAAGTATAAGAAAGGCTCTGTCTAGACAAGAATGCAAGAAGTCCAGACTTGTAGGAGTAGAAGAGGAGGCGGCTTAGGTTTCGGGGATTCATGTGGTAAACAAGGAATATTTGGACCAGGACCAGGAAATAACTTTGGAGGAGAATCTGATGGATATGGAAGAATCATGAATTTGGAAAATCTGGGACCTCTTCAGAATGCTAAAGAGCAACGATATCAGTCTGGAGACTTAAGCTGTACCTGATCCAGGCCATGGTCTTTGCAATTGCTTGCTATACATCAGAGAGCTGAACAATGACTAAGGATAACAGAATAGATGCCTTTGAGTTGTGTGCTGGAGAGCATACTGTGGACTGCCAGGAGAACTAATAGGTTGTCCTAAAGAGGATGAAACTGAGATGCTTATTGCAGCCAAGGATTTTGAAGCCCCATCTCACATATTTTGGGCATGATACCAGGAAGGACCAGTCCTTGGAGAAGGATATAATATTTGGAAGGGTAGAGGCACAGTGCAAGAAAGGAAGACCTTAGATTTGATGGATTTACACAGTAACTGGTGTCATGAGGATAGGTGTGTCGGAGGCAGTGGGATTGGCTCAGAATAGACCAAGGTTCAGAACTGTTGTACAGAGGGTCGCTATGAGTGGTAGATGGCTCATCTGCACATAACAACATAATGGATGTAGAGGAGGTCATGAAGGTGGCAGTTTTGGAGATAGCTCTGGTTATAGAGGAGAAAGAGGAGGATATATGGTGGTGAAGGACCTGCATATGACAACCAGGGTGGAGGCTTTTGAGGTGGTTATGACAATTACATGAGAGGAGATTATAGAAGTGAAAACTACAATGACTTTGGAAGTTATAGCCAGCAACCTTCTAACTGTGCCAATGAAGAGAGGAAATTATGGTGGTAGCAGAAACATGAGTAGACTATGTCAGGGAGAAAACTCTGGTCTAGGAGGCAATGGAGGGAGGAGCCAATATTGAACTTCTTCCTGTTTTTAATAGGCTTCATTGTATAAATAGGAGAGGTAACAGAACAGCTTCAGGTTATTGAAATAACAATGTTAAGGACACTTATCCCAGTCATGCATAAATAAGCGGTGATATGGCAGAAGACACCAGAGCAGAAGCATAGAGCCATTTTGTAAACGGATTAGATTATTTAATAAGATTACCTTAATGTGGATGAAGGATTTGTTTGTGGGTTTGGTTTTTTGCTTGTTTGTTTTTTAAAATAAGAGCCTTTGAGACAGTGTCTTAGCTTTTTTAATTGTCTCTTTCTAATGGTCTTTATCCTTTGAGATAGTTTCTTAGCTTTTTAATCATTGTTGTGTACTAGTAATCTTTGTGAGATTGTAAAAGTAGTCTTTTGATAATGTTAAATTTGTAAGTTCCAGGTTATATGGGACACCTGTAAGATTTTTCTCAAAGTTTTGAGAAGCTGTTAGCCAGGAACATGGTATATTAAGACATGTTTCCTTTAAAAAATTTAAATGTGTGTGTAGAGTTAAGAAGCTGTTGTACATTTATGACTTAATAAGATAATTCTAAAGGGAAGAAAAAATATTTGCTAGCTGGTGCCGGTTTTATAATCTGTTATAAAGATAATTTCATAGTATGGAGGAATAAAACCCCAGTTTTTAATGAAATACTCCTTTCCTATGCCCAGAAGATTTCTTCCAAGTGTGGCAGTTTCCCGTTTACTTTATTTTCCTCATGTTAGTTGTGTAACTACAATACTTTGTTCTGTACATGGTACTGGATTCTAAAAGCTTAAAAATGAAAGCTAGGTTGTCTGGCAAAGCGTCCACAGTCATTTTAGGGTTTTTGAAAAGTAATAGTTGAGGAGTAACTTAATGTACTAAAAATGTGCATCAAGTATTGTTATAACTCAAGAATTCTTTTTAAAGTTCTTCCTCAAAAAACAGAATTTCTATTTTACATTAAACATACAAGAATGAAATTGAGCTTTTAAGAGGCACTTTTAGGTCCTTGATTTAGTGGTTTGGTTTTTGTCTGATAAGAGCTGTGTTTGGTGTTTAATCTATGAGAGATTACGCTTCATGATTTAACTTTATGGTTATTTTGTTTTACTTTTCCCAGCTGAGTAATTTTAGTAAGTATTAAAATTCCTTTTTCTTAATGTCATTTATTTGATCTGATTATGAAATAATAGAAGACTGTTGCTTTAAGAATTTTTCCCACCTGTAAATGGGATTTGTTAGAAGGATTAATTTGGGTAAATATGAAATACACCCTTATTTAGAAACATCTTTTATTTATTAGACCCACTGTCAAAGCACATATAAGATGGATTGGTAGTTTATTAGCAAAATAAGTTTGTGCACGAGAACAGTACATACTTGACGTGTCACTTTTGGAAACCTTGAAAAGTATTTGTTGCAGTCCATTTCCAAGAATATGTTTCTGATTAAGCAGCTGGAACTGTTGGTCTCGTTTTCTAAACATATATATTAAAAGTTTGATATTTACTTTTAATGTTAAATCTTGAGGAGTAGTAAGTCTTAATACTTTCCCCCTTCAGAGAATATAATGGAAATATTCACATACTATGAATAATTCACATACTGTAAATATCAAGATACATGGATTTCTGTTATATTTATCTCTGAGAAGAAATAGTCTGTATTAGCAAGTACCAGAGTTACTGTACCAAAAGATTTTTATGACAGTCACCCATTTCAGAGGTAACATGAAACACACAAGTGATGTGTTGTTGTTAAGTGCTTTTGAGTCCCAGGTGACTCATAGCGACCCTATGAAGGAGAGTCCTCAACGCTTGTATGTCTTTCATCCTCTGTCCAGGTTCATAGGACAGATGATATATATAGTAGGAAGAAATTCCGTTTGCTTGTAAGTTATTGGCAGAAAACAGGGCATCTGTGCTTGACATAAAATACCAACTGAAATTATTTCAGCAAATGGAGCCAATGCTGGAAGTGCTCATTTATCTATGCCAAGAAATTCAGAAGCCAGCCAGCCACCTGGATATTTGACTTCCCATTCAGAAAATTAGATGATCCAACAGAATGTAGCAGTTACTGTCCAATTTCATTACTACTAGATGTAAGTAAAATTTTTCTGAAGATAATTAAAAAACAGTTGCAGTAGTACATCAACAAACCAGGTTCAGAAAAGAATGTGTAATAAGGATATCATTACTGATGTCAGATGGACCTGGGATAAAAGCAGGAAATACTAGAAAGAGGTTTAGCTCTATTATATTAACCATGCAATTGTTTGTTGTTGTTAAGTTGTTAAATGCCTTCGAGTTCTAGGCGACTCATAGTGACCCTATGAATGAAAGTCCTCAACACTTGCGTGCGTGACTTTCATCCTTTCTTCAGGTTCATAGGGTTTCCAAAGGCAAGCTATTTACGGAAATGAATGCCATTGCTGCTTCCAAGCTTGTTTCAGATGGAGAGCACCACCAAACACTGTCCACCGTGAGTAACCGTTACCGCATTTGACACGTGAGTGTCGCAGTGTTCAGCTTCACAGTGACCACAGGTTACCTCTGTCCGGCAAGTAGACACACCAGGGCTATACGACCTAGAAGACTGTTTGAATAAAAACAATGAAAAACAGGCCTTAGGGCCATGGATTAGAATCATCACAAATTATATATAACATTGCAAGAATTGGAATTCCAAAATGCTTTGAGGAACCTGTAACATACTAAGATCAGTTGCTTGAACAGAATAATTTAAATCCATTATTTAAAATGAGGAAGGGTATGTGGCAGGATTGCACTCTGTCATTCTTAGTCAGTGTATGCTGAGCAAATAATCTGAGAAGCTGGACTATATGAAGAATATGTCATCAGTATTGGAGGAAGACTTACTAACCTGTGATATGTTGCTGGTGAAAACATCCTTGCCTAAGTGAAGAAGACTTGAAGTACTTATTAATGAAGCTTAAAGACTATATAGCCATCAGTATGGATTTTACCTCAAAATTTTTAAAGAAACAAGCAAAAAAATCTTCAAAATTGTACCAGTAAGCAACAGGATAAACAGAAAAGACTAGATTTGACAAGGATTTCCTTTTACTTGGATCCACTATCAGTGCTCGTGGAAGTAGCATTCAAAAAATTAGATGACACATTGAATTGGGCAGGTCTGCTACAGAAGACCTCTTTCAGATATTAAAAGCAAGATGTCACTTTGAGGATTAAAGTGCTTCTGACATTGTAATTTCAGAAGACAAAGCAAAACATTGTCATGAAATATATAGAGAATTGGAGTTGAAAAATAAAAAGGAAAGAACTTGGTCTGCATTTCTTAAACTGAAAAACAAATTTCAAGTTTTGAGTTGCAGTGCCGAAAGAAGCTATGGGTAAAATCTTGAGTGATCTAGGAAGCATCAAAAGAAGATGGAGAGAATATATAGAGACAATGTATCAAAAAGATGTAGCTGACATGGAATTATTTTGGGAAGTAGCAAATGATCAAGACCAATGGTAATGAAGGAAGAAGTTCAGGCAGCACTTAAAGCATTGGCAGATAAAATAAGACCTTAGTAATTGATGGGATACGATTGACATTTCATCAAACAAATGCAGTCCTGAATGTCCCTGTCAGTACATGCCAAGAAATTTGAAAGGCACCTACTTGGCCGACTCACCGGAAGAGGTCCCATGTTCCCTCCCACTCTCAAAAAAGCTGATCCAACAAAATGTAAAAATTACCAAATAAAATCAGAAGGTGCGCCTGATACAGGCCATGGTCTTTGCAAGCACTTGCTATGCATCAGAGAGCTGGACAAAGGACTAGAGAGAAGGAGAATTTATGCCTTTGAGCTGTGGTGCTGGAGAAGAGTATTGACTATACCATGGACTGCTAAGAAAATGAACAGGTTCATCCTGGAGAGGGTTAAACCAGACTGCTCCTTGGAGGCGAGGATTCTGAAGCTTCGTCTGACATACTTTGGACATATTGTCCTTGGAGAAGGACCTCATGCTTGGGAGGGTGGAGGGACAGCTCAGGAGAGGAAGACCCTTTATGAGGTGAATTGATTGAGTGACTGGAGTAATGTGGGTAGGTTTGTCGGAGACAGTGAGATTGGCACAAGATAGAGCAGGGTTTAGGGCAGTTGTACATAAGGTCGCTATGAGTCGCAGGTGACCTGATGGCACATAACAACAACAACTAAAATCTTGTAGAATAGCATACAGAAATGGCTAGAACAGTACATTTACCGAGAACTGTCAGAAGCTCAGGTTAGATTTTGAAGAGGCTGTAGCACCATGGATATCATTGCTGATGTCAGATCTTGGCTGAAATCAGAGAAGACTAGAAAGCTATCTATTTGTCTTATTGGCTGTGCAAAGGCATTTGACTGTGTGGATAATAATAAACTATGGTTAACATTGAGAAGATTGGAAATCCTAGAACATTCACAGAAACCTATACCTAGACCAAGAAGCTGTTGTACAGACAGAACAAGGAAATACTTAATGGCTTAAAATTGGGGAAAGTGTGTGTCAGAATTGTGTCATTTCTCAGTAACTATTCAGTCTGTTTGATGAGCAAATTTGAAACTAGACTTTATGAAGAAGTGGCATCAGAATTAGAGAAAGACTTGTCAACAGCCTCATTATATAGATGACACACCTTACTCACTGAAAGTGAAGATTTAGAAGATCAAAGACTTTAATATGGATTACTCAACACCCACAAAACAAAAATATTCACCACTGGGCTCATAGGTAACTTCATGCTAGATGGAGAAAAGATTTAAATTACAGATGATTTCATCTTGGCTTGGATCTACAATCATTACCCTTGGTATGAGCAGTCAAGAAATCAAAAGATGAGTCCCATCTGGAAGATATGTCATGTATAAAGGTGCTTCAAGATGCTAGGAGAAACTGTCAGTTTAAAGACAAAGCTGCACTTGGTTCAAATCAAGGTCTTTTCAGTCACTTGCTGTATATCTGAAAGTTGGACATGGAATAAAAGTGATAAAAAATTGATATTTTTGAGTTGAGGTGTTGGAGAAGAGTACAGAACAACCCATGGATGGCCAAAAGAACAGATATGTCTTGGAGAAAGTACAACCAGGGTGCTTCTTAGAGGCAGGGATGGTGAAACTTTATCACCCCATACTTTGAGCATTTTGTTAGGAGTGTTTAGTCCTTGGGAAAGGACTCATGCTTGGAAAGGTTATTGAAAGAGAGGAAGTCACTCAATGAGATGGGTCAACACAGTGACTGCAGCAGTGGGCTCAAGTATTTTAGAGATGATGAAGATGGCAGAGTTCAGGTCTATTGTTCATAGGGTCGCTAAAAGTCATAGTTCACTCAGTGGCACCTAACAGTTAATATATATGCATACAAAAGCTGGTCAATGAATAAGGAAGACCAAAGAATTGATGACTTTGAATTACGATGTTTACAGTGTAACATAAACTACCAAGAGAATAATGCTATAATGCTCCTTTGTGGTGGTTGGTTTTGTTTTGTTTGTTTGTTTTTTTAAGCAGATCTGCCTTGGTATAATGCTCTTTTGTGGTGGTTATTCTTTTTTTTTTTTAATTATTATTTGTGTGTGTATGTGTGTGTGTGTTTACTGTCAAATTGGATCTAACTGGTAGAGGAGGAGATTGTCCCTCCTTCTCCAGCAGAGCATCTGGTGGATTTGAACCATGCACCTCTGGGATTGCAGTGCAGTTCTTACCACTAGGCCATCAGAGCTCCCTGTTGTTCTTGAGTACCACTGAGTCTGAACTGACCCATAGCTGACCCTTCAGTGCATTGTGAGGGATTGCCTATCCTTCTTTTGCGGAGCAGCTGGTGGATTAGAACCTTGTGCTTGCGATTACAGTATAGTTTCTTACCAGAGTTTGTTAATATCAGGTTCCTTAGAAGCAAAAATAATGACACTTGGTTCATGTACCTTGGTCCTCAGTGAGAACCAGTTCCTGGAGAAGGACATCATTCTTGATAAAATAGGCATTCGGTGCAAAAGAGGAAGACTTTCAGTGAAATGGATTAGCACAGTGGCAGCAATGTTGTTGTTGTTAAGTGCCGTTGAGTTGCCTGCAACTCATAGTGACCCTGTGTACTACAGCACTAAACCCTGCTCTATCCTGTGTCATTCTTACTGTCTCTTGATACACCTACCCCCTTACCCTAGTCACTGAGTCAGTCCATCTCATCGAGGATCTTCCTCACCTGCAGTGTCCCTCCACCCTCCTGAGCATGATATCCCTCTCCTTGCAACATGTCCAAAGTATGTTAGATGAAGCTTCATAATCCTTACCTCCAAGGAGCAGCCTGGCTTCACCATCTCCAGGATGAACTTGTTTGTTCTCCCAGCAGTCCATGGTATATTCAGTACTCTTCTCCAGCACCACAGCTCAAAGGTATCAATTCTCCTTCTATCATTCTAGTCATTGTCTTGATTGCTTCTTGATGCATACCAAGTAGTTGCAAAACCTGTGGCCTGTATCAAGCACACCTTAGTCTCCAGGCTGACATAATTGCTCTTCAGTACTTTGGAGAGTTTTTCTGACAGCAGACTTTCCCAGTGCAGTTCATCTTTTTATTTCCTGGCTGCTGGTACCAAGAGTGTTGGTTGTAGAGCCAAGCAAACTGAAGCTGTTGACATTCTCAATCTCTTCACCATCTAGTATGATACTGCCAGTTGGCCCAGTGGTGAGAATATTTTCTTGATGTTCAACTTCAATCCATATTGAAGGCTGCAGTCCTTGACCTTCTGCAGCAAGCACTTTGGGTCCTCCTCAGGTTCAGCAAGCAGAGTTGAGTTATCTGCATAATGCAGATTGGTGATGAATCTACCTCCAGTCCTGATGCCACATTTCTCCTCAGAGAGCCCAGCTTCCCAGATAATCTGTTTTGCATATAGATTGAAAAAAATACGGAGCTTGGACACAGCCTTGGTGCACACCCTTTCCAATTTTGAATTGTGAAGTATTTCCTTGCTCTGTTATGAGCAGTAGTGGTCTCAAATAAAGCAACAGTTGTGAAGATGGCTCAGGCCTCAGACAGTATTTTCTGCTGTTGTCTGTGGTGTTGCTGAGTTAACTGACTATAAGAACAACACACATCAAGATATAATAAATATTAAATGTTGCCATGATTTAAAACAAAAATTTTTAAAACCCGTGTCAAAATTTTTGCCTTGTTTTCTGATTGGAAATGTTTGAAGATAGGGTTTTTTTTAATATTCTTTGATTAATTAGCTCCTAAAAAACTGTATCTTCCTCATAGAATTGTAAAGTCAAGGTATTCATAAATTAGGTGTATACTTTAATCATGGAATTTGGGGTGTAGATAACCAGAATTCTGATAAATCATTGCTTAAGCATTAAAGAAACTTCTTTTGTTAGGAAATTCATTCATTGTTTGTTAAAAGTTGCAATGATTTTCAAATTAGGAGTTCAAGAAAGTAGTTTACCATTTAAAAAAAATAGATGCACAAATTAGGAAACTAAACTTTCTATTAACTACTTGGACATATGAGCTTGATAGATCACAGGAAAGCATTAAGTCGAGTCAGTAGTGTATCTGAATTGTAGGCTTTCTGTGAAACATTTTAAAGTGTGAACTACATCACAAAATAGAAATCTGGAAAATTCCAACTGTGGAATGTGGAACTTACAGGGGAATAGTTTGGGGAAAGTATAATTTTATCATTATCATCGAAAACTTTCCTTTTCTCCCTAGCTTATAATGTTTTTACTTTTTTAAATTTGCATAGAATTCCTGCAACTAAGTTTTTTAACTGTTGCCCTACTTAGAAATTTTCAGGTATAGATGAACAGTGTTCTCTGCTCTAACAGTGAAAATTTTTCGGAGGAGCTCGTACCTCAAGCAGAACTTTTTTCCCCTCCTGTCTAGATTTTTATTCCACAGGCTCTCAGTTTTAGTTTATGATTTTAAATGAAATTGTAGTCCTACACAGTTGCTTCTCTAACTGGAACTCATATGTTTCATTTGGATAAGCTAGGCTGGGAAAATGAGTGGAACCACTAATTCTGCTAAGGTGTGTTTTCTGGTTTGTGGTTGAGACTAGGGTGTGGCTGTTGTTCACAATAGGGTGTGAGCTGATTGGGTTTGGCCTCGTTTTTAAAAAGTCTTTTTGTGGATCTGAATAAAACAGGCTTGGAAGAAGGAGTGGCATCCACTTAAAAAAAAAGCTTGCCTCTGGAAACTGAACTTGGAGAAAAGATGAAAGTTTTGCGTTCAAGACTTTCATTCATAGGGTTGCTATGGGTTGTCTAGAATCTACTGCACTTAACAAGAACAACAAGAAGCTGGTTAGGGAATATAAAACTGTGGCAGCCATATTTAAAATTGCCACCAGCAGTCAGGAAATCAAAAGATGACTTGCACTGGAAAAATTTTCTGTCAGAGATCTCTCCAAAATACTGAGAAGCAATAATGTTAGTCTAGAGACTAAGGTGCTCCTGATCCAAGCCATGGTCTTCACAATTACTTGCTATGTATCAGAGAACTGGACAGTGACTAAGGATGACAGAAGAAGAATCAATGCTTTGAGTTATAGTGCTGGAGAAGACTCTTGAACGTACCATAGACTGCCAAGAATGCAAGTAAGTCTCTCTTAGGATGAAACCAAGTTTCTCCTTGGAGGCAGGGATTTTGAAGCTTTATCTCACATACTTGGGGCATGTTGCCAGGAGGGACCAGTCCTTGGAGGACATCATGCTTGCAAGAGTTGAGGGATATAATACAGGAGAGGAAGACCCCAGGTGAGATAGATTGATAAATTAACTGGGGCAGTATGGGTAAGTGCGTTGGAGTTGGTGAGACTGGCTCAGGACAGGGCAGGGTTCAGAGCTGTTATATCTAGGGTCACTGTAAGGCGCAGGCGACTCAAAGGCATATAACAACAGCATGCTTCAAAAGCAGCTCTTGAGACTTTTCCCTTTCTTTAGGCAAATTTTTATCTTGTGAGGCTGGTATAGGACCTGGCAAGCTTGGTTCTGTTCTGCATGAGATCACTATGAGTCAGAGCTGATTCAGTGGCACCAAACAAATTTAAGCTACCTCTGTGTACTCAATTTACTTTCCTTTGTATTTTTTCTTTCTTTTTTTATTTGATAACAGATTGTTACTTTTAAAATGAAAATGTTTATTTGCACTTTACTTGGTAACAGAATACCTAAGTTGATAGATGGGATCATCAAAATAGCTTTTTTTCATTTTAGTTTCTTGCTTAATGTTTTCTAATTAATACTCAGCACTTTGCACTGGATCCAGAGGCAGCAGACTGAAATAAGAGTGCACTCTCCCTGCTCTTAACAGTTTTCTCCTGCCCTTGGTTTTCTGTTGTGTTTTTTTTATAATATATCCTTTGGACATGTAGTGAGGAGAGACCGGTCCTTAGAGAGGGGCATCATGCTTGGGAGGGTGGAGGGACAGCGCAGGAGAGGAAGGCCCTCTATGAGGTGGATTGATTCAGTGACTGGGATAATTGGGATGGGAGTGTCAGAGACAGTGCGATTGGCACAGGACAGAGCGGAGTTTAGGGCTGTTGTACATAGGGTTGCTATGAGTCGCAGGCGACTCGACGGCACATAACAACAACAACATCCTTTGTATTTCTTATACTTGCTGTATATATTCCTTGCCAATAGAGAAAGTCAGCAGGAAATAGATACTGCTAGGATAATGACAGGGAACTCTGGTGTTTAAACTGTACTGCAGTACTGAAGACAGTGCAGTTGGAGGCCACCAGTTGCTCCACGGAGAAGGATGGGTTGGTTCCAACTCTATGGTACACAGCAAAAACAACAGCAAGGATAATGATACTTGAAAATAGTGTTTTAAAGTCACCTTTCACTACAGAGAACACAGACAGCTTGAGATGATAGTTGTCACTAATGTGATCTTTCTCAATCTTTTAAAAAATCTGTACTTTGATTATTGTTAGGTTCATGAGTTTAAATGTAAATTAACAATTACTTCAAATTCTTTTAGCCTATTATTTTCTCCTTGCTATTTTAAAAAAAAGTTTTAGCCTCTCTGGAGTGAGTTACTTTGGCATTTATTTTTTAATTCCGAACTATCAAGCTTATTTCAAGGCCTCAAACCTTTCCCTGAGATGATTCTGAAATTCAGGTGGGATGAACTCAAAGTCATATTTTGGCTCCTGTGTATTTGGTTTACTTTTCCTCAGCTTCAGCTTGAACTTGCATATGAGTAGTTGGTGGTCTGTTCTACCATCAGCTCCTAGCCTAGTTTTCACAGTTGATGTTGAGCTTCTCCAGCGGGTTTTTCCGCAGATGTAATCGATCTGATTCCAATGCATACCATCAGGTGAAATCCATGTGTATAACTTGTGTTTATGTTTTTTATAAAACGTATTTGCAATGAATAGGTCACTATCTCCAGCTTCATTTCTGTCACCAAGTCCATGTTTTCCAACTACTGATTCTTCTTTTCTGTTCCCAACTTTTGCGTTCCAGTCTCCCATTATTATCAATGTATCTTGATTGCATGTTCGATCTATCTCTGACTGTAAAATTTGGTAGAAATCATCTGTTTCTTCTTTGGCTCTGGTTGTTGTTGGTGCATATATATGAATGATAGTGGTATTCACTGGACTTCTTTGTAAGCGTATGGATATAATCCTGTCACTCACAATGTTGTACTTTAAGATGGATCTAGAAATTACTTTTTTAACTATGAAAGCAACCCCATTTTTTCTCACTTTTTCATCTCTGGAGTAATATATCATATGATCATCTGACTCAGAGTGCCCCATGCCAGTCCATCTCATCTCTCCAGTGCCTAGTATGTCAATATTTATGCATTCCATTTCTTTCTTAACAATTTCTAATTTTCCTGCATTCATGGTTCTTACATTCCATGTTCCAATCACTAGTGTCTGCTTACAACTGATCCTCTTCCTTTGTATTTCCAGACTTGATAGTTCTGCCTAGGTTGGTTGCCCTTTCTGTTAGTCTGCGTGTGTTTTGTTGTACATAGGGTTTTCAGAGGCCTGCTATTTGAGAAGTGGATGGTGAATCCTCCTTCCTAGTCTGTCTTAATCTGAATGTTCAGATTTAGAGGAGTATCTGACAGACAAGTAATGTATGTAACAGTGAAAGATAAATCCCTCATTGTGGAGTTAACCATTAATTACAGTGTTGTCCCTGCCCTTTGTCCACTGCCTTGACCCACTTATTTCCCAGCTCCACCCTCCACCAGGATACCCCTTCACTTCTACCAAATCCCTTCAGAATTTATCTTCCATTGTCCAACCCTTGATCTCACAGCTTGTATCTGAAGCTTTCTTGGCTTCTGTGATTCCAAACATGTCAACTGCTTATAATTTTTTTATGCTGTGACCAGTGTCTTTGAAATTTACTTATACTGTCTCCAAAGAGAAGGTGATGTGTCCTGTAGAACTCCTGTATAGATTGGCCCGAGGGCCCGACCAATCTTGATTCAGCCTTGGGGCTTTTGTACCTGTGGGGATGACAAAAGCTTTTGCCACGAGTCATTTCTCTATTAGCTGGCCCCCAATTCTGCCTTCGCGGCTTCCAGTCTCCCCAGTTCTGCCTGGTGGCGTATCCCTCTCTCTCCCCTCTGCGCCTCCTGGTACGGATCTTGGCTGAGCCTTGGGGCTTTTGTACCTGTAGGGGTCAAATGTATCATCCAGGAAGAGTGCACACGGTCATGACAAAAACAGAAGAGGAAGTAAAGACCAAAGTGGATGTCAGAAGAAACTCTGAAGATTGCACTGGAGCCTAGAGAAGCCAAAGCACAAGGAAGAATTCAAGATACTAAAGAGCTGAACAGAAGATTCCAAAACGCAGCACGGGATGACAAAGCAAAATGTTACAATGAAATGTGCAAGGAGTTGGAGTCAGAAAATCAAAAGGGCCAAACTCGTTCAGCATTTCTTCAACTCCAGGAACTGAAGAACAAATTCAAACCTTTGGTTGCTATAATCAAGGATGCTTTAGGCAGAATATTAAATGATCCAGGAAGTATTAAAAGAAGATGGAATGAATATACTGAGTCATTATATGGAAAGGAATTGGCAGATACAGAAGAGTTTAATGGCAGATACAGAAGAGTTTAATGAAATAACATTTGAGCAAGAGCTTGTGGTCATGAAGGAGGAAGTTCAAGCTGCTTTGAAGGAAATAGCAAAAAATAAGGCCCCAGGAATAGGTGGTATACCAATTGACGTATTTCAGCTAACAAATGCTGTCCTGGATGTGCTCACCCAGTTGTGCCAAGAAATCTGGAGCACAACCACTTGGTCAGCTGACTGGAAGAGATTTATATTTGTTCCCATTCCAAAGAAGGGTGACCCAACTGAGTGTGGAAACTACAGAACAATATCATTGATTTCCCATGCAGGCAATATTCTGCTGAAAATTATCCAAAAACGACTGGAACAGCACATCAGCAGAGAACTGCCAGAAGTCCAGGCTGGGTTTAGAAGGGGCCGTGGTACTAGGGATATTGTAGCTGATGTTAGATGGATCTTAGCTGAAAGCAGAGAATACCAGAAGAATGTCTATCGGTGTTTCATTGATTATGCAGAGGCCTTTGACTGTGGCTGACTCTGTGAAGAATGGGAATCCAAGAATATTTAATCGTGCTAATACGAAACCTATACTTGGACCAAGAGGTAGTCAACACTGCATGGTTGGGAAGGGTGTACGCCAGGGATGTGTCCTGTCTCCATACCTTTTTAGCCTCTATGCAGAACAGATTATCTGAGAGGCTGGGCTCTAGGAGGAGAAGTGTGACATCAGGATTGGTGGAAGATCTATTAACAGTCTGCATTATGCAGATGACACAACCCTGCTCGCTGAAACTGAAGAGGACCTCATGCACTTGCTGCAGAGGGTCAAGGACTGCAGGCTTCAGTATGGACTGAGGCTCAATGTCAAGAAGACAAAGATTCTCACCACTGGACCAATTGGCAGCATCAGGATGGATGGCAAGAGATTGAGATTGTTCACAGCTTCAGTTTGCTCGGCTCCACGGCCAACACTCTTGGCACCAGCAGCCACGAAATAAAAAAAATGTATTGCGATGGGAAAGTCTGCTGTTAGGGACCTCTCTAAAGTACTCAAGAGCAACGGTTTGTCTCTGGAGACTAAGGTGCATCTGATATAGACCATCGTCTTTGCAATCACTTGTTATGCATCAGAGAGTTGGACAATGCCTAGGGAGGATAGAAGGAGAATTGATGCCCTTGAGCTGTGGTGCTGGAGAAGAGTATTGAAGGTACCATGGACTGCCAAAAATACAAACAGATTCATTCTGGAGAGGGTTAAACCAGGCTACTCTTTGGAGGCAAGGATTCTGGGGCTTTGTCTGACATACTTTAGACATGTTGTAAGGAGGGACAGGTCCTTGGAGAGGGGCATCATGCTTGGTAGGGTAGAGGGACAGCACAGGAGGGGAAAACCCTCTATGAGGTGGATTGATTCAGTGACTGGGGTAATCGGGATGGGTGTGTCAGAGGCAGTGCGATTGGCACAGGATAGAGAAGGTTTAGGGCTGAGTGGCTATGAGTCAACAGCACAAAACAACAACAACATCAAGCTTTTGTTTACAGCTGTTGAAAACCCACTGGAGGATCAGGCATGAGTCAATTCCTACTCCATGGCATGTGAAAACAGCAACAGTCAGCAGCACTACCTGGATATTAAGAAAATAATGAGGACTTATTCTAGCATACCACTATTAACAATAATTCTTTTCAGCTGTTTTTGGGAAAGTACCATGCATGAGATGAGAAATGACAACCTTATCTTTTACCTTGAAACAAATTCTAAACCATCAGTAAGTCAATATAAATATCTTACACTTTTACCTAATTTTAAGTACTTTTTAATTTTATTTGTAATAATTAATTTTTTGTTTCTGTCACTTCTTAATTTTACCCATTTATTTGCTTAAATACTATTTTTCTGATTTCTTATTTTTGCTCTTAAGAGATAGTCCTCTCCCCCCCAAAAAATTCTTTTATTACCTTAATTTATTGGTGAATGGAGATTGCCCTGTGTCTGGCAGGACTTCTTCTGGGTAGATTGGGACAGGCTACAGTGGCCCAGGCCTGGTACCCTGGAGATACTCCTTTTTATTTTCAGGTATTAATTTTTTTTCTTCTTCGGTATATTTTAATCAAAGAATAGTTTTATTAGAAAAATATTCTGTCTTAATTTGTTGTTTCTCTCTTGTTAAACTTTTGAGAACCTAAGTCAGAGATAAGAATGTTTCTGTTAAGTAACATTGACTCAGAAAAACTCAGTTGAGAGCCACCTATAGATAGTTTATTCTGTAACATGTAATGGGAGAAGAAGGAAGATTATGAAAATAATTACGGGATTTAGACACAAGCTGGCTAGGCCATTATTTTGTATTTTCGTTTAGTTTGTTTTTAAGAAATGTTGAGATACTGTCATAGGAGATTGTTGCTTACATTCTTTTCCAAGTAAAAAAAACATATGAGATAAAGAAGCTCTCTCATTCTTGTCTGTAAATATTATTCGTGGAAACTATGTTTCTGAGCCTCTTCTTCCTCCCCTTTCTCAAACAGAATTTAGTGCTTTAATCTTCCATGGTTCTGTTTGGAAACAAAAATGATTAGGGTGGAAAAGCGTAGAAGTACATTTTATGAATAATCTGGAAGTACTAAAACTTATCCTTCAATAAGGATTGCATTTCAATGTCAATAAAACAAAGATTCTTACCACTGGACTGAGCAACATCATGATAGATGGGAAAAAGATTGAAATTGTCAATAACTTCCTCTTACTTGGATCCATAATTAACACCCGTGGTACTAGCAGTCAGGAAATCAGGAGACACATTACACTGTGAAAGTCTGCAGTTAGGGACTTCTCCAAATTATTGAGAGTAATGATACAGTTTGAGGACTACAGTGTGCCTGATTCAGGTTGTAGTCTTTCTGATCACTTGATATGCATGTGAGAGCTGGACAGTGAATAAGGATGACAGAAGAATTGATGTCTTTGCACTGTGGTATTGAACATTTGTCTCATGGACTGCCAGAAAAAACCAAATAATTCTTGGTAAGGGTATAGCCAGAGTGCTCTTTGGATGCAAAGGTGATGAAGCTTCACCTCACATAGTTCAGGCATATTTCTAGTTGTAGCTATTTTTTGGAGAGGGTCATGATACTCGAAAAGGTGGAGGGTTGGCAAAGGAGAGGAAGTCACTTGATCATGTGGATTACCACAGTGACTGCTGCAGTGGGCTCTAGTGTGTCAGGAAGTATGAGGATGGCACAGGATAGGACAGAGTTCAAAGTTCATAGGCTTGCTGTGGATCATACTTAATGGCACCTAATAACAACAACTGAAAATTAACATTTCTGATTTAAACATTAAGTAAAATTTAAAATGTATGGCCTGCATTTTAAAGATAAATTTGCAGATTGGATTTAGTCATTGATATCATCACTTCATAATTATTTGTCCTTTTTCAAGGGCTATAAACATAAAATCATATACCTTGTGCTGTGCTTAAAAACCAAAACCTAGAACCCTTCAGAGAAGAACATAGTGAAATAATTTTAAAATTCTACCTTCAAAGCATTATAGCGTGCTACTGTCATTATAAATGATCACTTTTACTAAATTATCAATTGTCTCTTTTATCTAAACATTTATTTGTCTTTTATATACTTAAAGATTAAAATATTTGTATCTCAAAAAGGTTATTTTATGTATCTGTTGAAACATTCCTATAGTAAGGAGTTGTGCTCTTTTCCAATTAAAATGATGGAATACAATCAGTCTGCTTTCTACTAGATATGTATTAGTTTCATCTTTCCAAAACTATTTAATGATATTTGTCCAAATTTAACTCTTTGGGAATAATGTGATATTTTCCAGTCTTCAAAATATTATACTAGCTTTTCTAGGATGTACTTGGTAGCTAGAAGTTTAGAGTCATAACATCTCTTCTTGGTGATGAATTTTGGAAGTTCCTGTAAGACAGTCAATTCTAATTTTTTTTTCCTTCTTAATTTTGAATTTTGAAGCTTCCATATTTTTCTTGATGTTATTTCTGCGTATTATTCAATAAGGAATATTTCTTACAAGATTTATGACATATCTAGAGATAGTAGCTCTGTCAGGATCTTGTCTGCATCCCAACCCCTTTCCAAAGTGCAGGTCTGTTTTCATGACTTTACTATGACTATATCGTATGTTCTGAAGATCTAAGGAAGCACTGGCTTATTCAGCTCTAGTACTGTCAAGCATGTACATTCAATAATATTTCTTTTAGTTGCAGTCTTATCCTTGGGGGGAAAAGGCGCAAAATTTTCATCAAATTAATCATCTTTTGCTTATTGTCTTATATGTATTCTTGTTAGGTAGGATATTAAAGGGACTTTGAGCTGTTGCTGAATTGTTGCAGCTCTAGAGTCCATGCTTGCCACAGCCATTCTCAATCTAGTAATGGCAGTAAAAGACACTTAGAATCTTTTTCCACATCTACCCTGGACTATTAAACAATATAACAGCAACTATTTAGTTATTAGAAACACTATGTACTTTGTTCCACTGCCTTTCAGCAAGAATCATATGGGTGAAGTTGATATTTTCAGATCAGAATTCGGAAGACTACCATGTGATTCCCTGAGCCTTGATTCCAGAAGAAGGCGTTCCCTGAAAATGGGTTTACTAGTTGGTGGTGAATTCATGAGTCGCCAACTACTAGGCCTTTATGACCAAATAATATCCTAATTTATGGAGTAAGGTCCCTGAGTTCTCCTCTTTCCTTCCACAGGGCAAGCAGGAGGACTTCAAGACGACAGTTCTGGAGGGTATGGAGACGGCCAAGCATCAGGTGAGGGTGGCATTAGATGCTTGCCACTTAGTAGCAAGAGCCGCCAAGTCAGGAATTGATGCTTGCAAGTGTTTTTGGCTGTGGTATCCCCATATTAGCCAGAAGCGCAAGGGACATTTAACTTAACAAGATAGAGTAGTGTAATAGGAGAGTGTCAGTAGATTAAAAAGCAAGCAAAAGCTTCTGAAGTCCTCAGGCCGATCTCAGCCCTCCACTCTTCTTCATGTTTTTGAGGAGATGGCGGGTACTTTTCTCCCCAGTAGCCTTTCCAGTACTAGTAAACATGTAAAATATAGAAATCATGGGACCTTTAATAAAAAACATAGCCATACACAACATAAAAGTCATAGACTGGAAAAATCTTTATCAAAACAGAGCTGAAAGGCATCTTAATTTAGTGAGGAATTTTAAGAAAAGGGCCATCTTTTTAGAAATGGTTTTTATATAGTGTTGGGTATGTATTTTTCAAATACTATCACATAGTTAATTATTTTGCCGTTAAAATATATGTTGGTCACATGAAAAATAAAATATCTTTTAAAAATTTGTCTAGAAACCTTCTTTTTAGACTAAACTAGATATGTGAGATTTTTACCTTTAGGAAAATGCAAAGGGTTAAGTGATTTACTGGGGGTGTTGAAACAGTTAAAGGTTGGTCCAGTAATACAGAGTAACATGTCTGGGTTTCATCTTTTGCTTCTTAAAGTGTGTTTTAAATATTCTAATATGCAAAGATGGCTTATATATACATTTATATATAGAACTAGAGTAGGTATTACTGACTTTGAGAGTTTGTCACTTTTTAACTGTTAAATCTACTTATTATTTGTTGCAGTTGTGTACAGCAAGCCCAAGGAATATGTATTTTACTCTGTTGAATCCAAATAGTTCTTTTTTAGTATTCAATTATAGTTAGGCAATACAGCATCCTAGAGATGCAGCTATCTTTAAATGTTATCTCAAGAATAGGATGTTAATAATCAGAATATGCCTAATGTAGAGGAGTTAAAGTCCACATTCAGATCTGTGGTAGATAAACCTTTAAAAAATGTTTTTCACCAAGTAATGTACAGTGAGATCTGTGAAATCTATTGAGAATTGGGAATGGCCTTTAGAGTTTTATTTTTGAGGAAAAGAAATTTAATTTACTTGTTTTGCTTTTTCTTTTTTTATGTGAAAAATGTTTGTTCGCCCCTCCCCTTCCTAGGATATATCACTCAAAGTAAAAAGCAGACTTTCATATAAAACTATGGTGCTTCTGACTTAAACTATTGGTAAACATTTTTAGTGTCTCTAGGAATGTTGGTGGCTGTTCTGAACCCTCCAAGGTTTTATTTCAGGTCTTTGTTATACTCAGAAGCATGCATTTGTGATATATCAGAGTTAGAAATGTTCTTCTCTTAATGAAGTCAGATGGGTATCTTGCTTGGGTCCGGGGTCATATCTACTTAGAATTCCCATCAAGTTGCTGTAAAACTCCTATATCTAGAACTGAAAGGAAAAATGGAAGTTACTTACATGATGTAAAATACTTCCTATCTTTAAGCAGATAGTATTGTATAACTTAATAGTATATGGATTAGAACTTGCAGTGCAAAGAAGTTAGGCTAGGGATACACCAACATTTGTGGAAGGATAGTAGGAACCCAGGAGTCTTGGGTTTAATACAGTAAATATTCTTTATAGACTCATTTGTCTTATTTCTCCAAAGATGAAAATCTAAAGCATAATAATTGTATGTTGATGTTGTTGTTGTTGTTGATTGCCGTTGAATCAAGCATGACTCATAGCGACCTTATAAATAAGACCTAAAGCCTTTCTATTACTATTGTCGATGATTATCTCCTTTTTTCTTTTTCTCTTTTCTTCCTCTGTACTTAATTATCTTTGCTTTTAAAACTATTATATATTACTTGCTACTTTTAAATAACGTCTTTTGTGTTGTACCTCTTATCAAATTTTTGTTTTCACTCTTCAGTGAGAACTCTAGCTAGTTAAATACTTTGAGAAAATATTAACCAGTATAACCATTCTACTTTAGCACAACTCCCCTTCTGAAAGGTGTTGCTGGAATTTGTTTGAGGTGATGAACAAGAGGAAATTGAACAGAAGACAGTATTACTGTATTTTTTATGTATACAGAATATGAGCACATATGGCACACATATGGCAACTAGTGTGTGAAGGGTTGTATGATTTGAGAAAACCATACTATGTTCGTGGATTTCTTGCATAAAAATAAAATATATAAGCAGCTTTGGGTTTCTGCAAAATTTAGATGACCTTTCCCTTAAAACTAAAATCCTAAATTTAAAAAATGCCAGATTCCGTGAAGTGTCCTAAAGAATAACTATACTCCAGAGCCAAGTAGCAATTAATTATAATTACTATATTACACCTCTCTCACTTTAATAAGGATATTGCTAAATCAATTACATTCTCTTAAGTTTTTTTCCCCTAAGAAAGAGATTAATGTTTTAGATCTTCCGAAGTAGTTTATGTCTTCATTTTGGAAAGATATAAGAATATTTTCGTTTAGATTCTGAAAGTATTTTTTTTTTGTTAGGTTTTTATTTTTGGTTGAGTTTTTGCATGCCTGCTTTTCATGCTGATTTTTATAATAATATTCATTCCTTGAGATAAAGAACAGTCTTTATCCATATGCTGATAACACCTTAGCAGTTAGTATGTTGTTGTTAGGTGCCATTGAGTCACCTATAGCTAGTAGCGTTGCTCTGAACTCTGCCAGTGAGTTACCTCATTTACTGTGTCAATCCATCTCGTCTGGGGTCTTTCTCTCCTGTGCTGTCCCTCCACCCTTCCAAATATGAAGGTCTTCTCTGAGGACTGGTCCCTCCTGGCAACATGTCCAAAGTGTGTAAGATAGAGCTTCAAAATCCTTGCTTCCAAGGAACAACTTGGTTTCACCCTCTATGTGTTTTGACATACAGACACCTTGAAATTGTCATATGATTTCTAAAGTTGAATAATAATAGGGCAAATGTCTTACTTGTTAACTAATCTTAAAATTCCCAGTTAACCAGTGATAGAGTAATTTTTGGATGATGTGAATACTTACGAGGAGTCAAGTATAATATAAAAGTCATTTGTTTATTCCTGCACAATTATCCTGGCTGAAAGAAGTGAAAAGAATAGGACTGATGTTCACTAGGCACTTACTAAACAAACAGAAGATATCTTAACTCAGGAAACAAAAACTACACTCCTCATTTTTAAAAAAATTTTTTTTATTTTATTTCTTTCAAGGTTTTTTTTGCTGGGGTAGGAAGGAATGCTTAATTGCTATTTTCAGGTTCATGATACACACACTAAAAAATACATATATAGCAAAAAAGAACCAATTAAGAGACTGGTTCAGTACCTGAGGATTAATATGTAGTCAGTCCTTATTTCAGTGGTTTTTTTTTTAAAAATCTTGTTTTTTTCCTCATTTGTTTATCCTTACTTAATTTGAGTAGAGGACTGAAGAAACCAGAACTAATATTGTTATATTACTGAAATAAACTGTACCCTTGATAGGTAGCATTTCTTGTCTCAGTTTTGTGCTCTTTACGTAACAACTTGAGTTTCTTAAATTTTTTTTTTTTTAAGGACTAATTAATTGTCCTGATACTTTAGGTTGGGATTTATTTAAACATGGAGATTGTTGGCCTTAATATTAAGAAATACAATATTTCGGTTCGAATCCACCAGATGCTCTGCCGGGGAAGGAGGGACAATCTCCTACTGTACCAGTCAGATCCGATTTGACGGTACACACACACACACACACACGAAATACAATATTTGTACTCTCATTACCTACTGTGGTTGAATATTCTTTTTTCCTTGTCTCTGAGAACAGTGTGGCCCATATGAGCACCAGACATACACTTGCCCTCTTATTAATCCATATTTTCTTTTTAGGTAGATTTATCATTTTAGTGTCATCATAGAAAACCCTCAATAGCTTACCTCTGATTTTATAATCTGTAGCATACTTGCTCTGCTTTTTAAATTTACCTGACTTTACCAATCTCTTACTTTTACTTTCATTACCAGTGTTTCCAGCTTCTTGCTTAAGTACTTTTAAATGATTAATATATTTTGGTGCATATTTTGTAAAATATATATGATTACTTCAGTGACATTGAATTTAGAACTTTAAAACATAGTTTTGTTTCTTTTGTGTAAAGGTGGCTAAGGACACCTTTAGACAAAGTGTTCTTAGAAATACATTTCCACCTATTTTACGTGTAGTTTATAGAAAAGCATTTCTAATTTCCCTGCTAAAAAGGTAAATTCCTTGCTTTTCCCCCAGCAGTTGTATTCTACCTAATTTCTCTCACTGCTTGACAGCATTGAACTTTGAATGAGAACAGATAGATGATAGTATTAACCAGAAATCCTGTATTTTCTGTTACTGATGAATAAGCCTTGGAGTCAGTCCTTTTTATTTTTCTTTCTATGATCCTAGAATATATACTATTATGTTTCTTACTATATAGCCTCTTTTGCTTTCCTGCTAGTGTTGTTGTTGTTGATGTGCCGTCGAGTTGCTTGCGACTCATAGCGACCCTATGTACAACAGCTCTAAACTCTGCTCTGTCCTGTGCCAATCGCACTGTCTCTGACACTCCCATCCCGATTATCCCAGTCACTGAATCAATCCACCTCATAGAGGGCCTTCCTCTCCTGCGCTGTCCCTCCATCCTCCCAAGCATGATGTCCCTCTCCAAGGACCGGTCTCTCCTCACAACATGTCCAAAGTATGTTAGACGGAGCCTCAGAATCCTTGCCTCCAAGGAGCCACCTGGTTTAACCCTTTTCAGGACGAATCTGTTTGTTTTCCTATCCTGCTAGTGTACTTACCTTTATTCTGGGTTTGTGGGGGTTTTTTTGGTTATTGTTTGGTTTTGCACATTTTATTGTGCTTTCCGTGGAAATTAATAAAGATACTACTTTTTCATTCAACAGTATATTCAGTTTTGTTTTATAACATTAGTTGCAATTATTCTGGTCCTTTAGTTTTAAATTGTTTACCACAAATGATGTTTATTTGATTAGTGTCATCTAATAAGAATTACTTATGTATGAATAAAATACTGTAACTGGTTTACGTTATTTTATAAGGCATATTGTTTTCACTCATTAGTAAGCAATAAAGTTTAAAATGTTATGCTTAATCGCTGACTTCCTTTTTTGAGACAAATTGAGTCTTTTTAAGAAGATAAGATCTTTCTGAAGGAAGTAAAGCTCTACAGAGTTCTTCAGCCAAAAATAAGTTTGAGACATAATCATTGTCAGTCAGTTTTGTTTACTTGCCATTTTCCTAGACATGCTCTACTTTATTTGCTAGGTGTGGAGGGTGCAGCTTTCCAGAGTCGACTTCCACATGACCGAATGACTTCTCAAGAGGCAGCCTGTTTTCCTGATATCATCAGTGGGCCACAGCAGACCCAGAAAGTTTTTCTGTTCATCAGAAACCGCACAGTAAGTTTCCAGCATCATTAAAAAAAAGTGTATATTACTGTTCTAGAGACTATGGAAAACAGAAAAGGAGGAAAAAAATTTAACATTGTGTGTGTGTATATATATATGTGTTACTCAGAGGTAATCATCATTAACATTTCGTTACCTTTCCTTTAAAGTTTTTGTTTAATGTATAGGTATTTTTTGCCTTTTTACAGAATTGAGATCCATATAGATATATTTTGGATGTTCCTTTTTATACTTTATAACCACTTAAATACACATTTAAAATATTTTAAAAGAAAAATATTTTGGTAATCACTTTTATCATTTCCTCTCAGTATATGATAAATACTCTCTTCCATTCATCTACTGCAACCTCTTCCTGATGATTTTGATTTTAATTGACTTTATTTGAATTTTGTTTAAGGTTGATTTTAATATGTCTATAATCATCTGACAGTTGAGTGATAATTTAACTCATAAATTTCTTATTTTATTTTTTTAAAGTTAATTTTAATGAAAGTTTACAGAGACTTAGGGTTTCCAGTCATTCATTGTTGTACTTTTCTCCCTGCCCACTCCCTCCCCACAATTCACTCTTCTTGAAAAGTTAAACTCTTTCATTGTTTTGCAATTCCTCCCCCCAAGTCCACTCCACTAAGCAGCCTTCATTCTGGATTTCTGTCATGACAATAATACCCAATTATATATCCCTTTTAAACAGTTTGCTCCTTCATCTGTTTCAATGTAGTATACATCATTCCTCCCCCCCCTTTTCTGTCTTCCCTCAATCCCTATGTCAGTCTTGTTTTACAACAGTGGCCCTATGCAATATTTGTCCGTTTGTGCCTGAGATATTTGATTCCGCATAATGTCCTCCAGGGTCACCCATTTTTATAATATTTCATGAGTTCCTTGTTTTTCAGTGTAGCA
>NW_006399778.1:8019615-8020129 GCF_000299155.1 Elephantulus edwardii | reverse complement strand
CAGCATTTGATGTTTGCTGTTCTGTTAAATTTTGCTATTCTTACTGGGATGAGATGATACCTCGTAGTTGTTTTGAACTTATAGATTTTTAAACTTCTAATTTGTCCTTATTATGAATTAAGCTCTGCAGCCTTATAGATTCTTGATTATACTTTTGATTCTATTTTCTTAGGCAAGAACTGTAGAAGGAAAGCTGCCCTAGCAAAGGGTATGAATTTTTGGAGTTTGATACCTGTAACCATACTACTTTCTGGAAAAAACCTGACAAACTCTTCTTTCAGCTATTTTTTTTTTAAACCATGCTAATCTTGTTATGCATCACTTGCTATGCATCAGAGACTTGGACAATGACCAAGGAGGATAGAAGGAGAATTGATGCCTTTGAGCTGTGGTGCTGGAGAAGAGTATTGAGAGTACCGTGGACTGCTAGGAAAACAAACAGATTTGTCCTGGAAAGGGTTAAACCGGGTGGCTCCTTGGAGGCAAGGATTCTGAGGCTCCATCTAACATACTT
>NW_006399778.1:8017549-8018151 GCF_000299155.1 Elephantulus edwardii | reverse complement strand
ATGTGCATAGGGATTTGATTCTTAGAAGATCCCATTCATCTGTTTTATCTTCTCCTGGTTGTAGGTTTTTCAGGATACTTGGAAGACTGTTTATGTTGTGGATTAGGACTTCTAGCGTTCTTGCAAGTGTTTCTTTAATGAAGTTTATAGTCCTTGGTTTTAGTCCTAGGTCCATGATCCACCTTGAGTTGGTTTTTGAATATGGAGTCAGGTGTGGGTAATTTCAATTTAAGACTTGGAGAGCATTATGCTGAGTAAACTTAGGCCCACAAGGATAAATATTGTATAAAACCATTATTGTATAATGAGTATAAGGACCCAAGAGGGATGAGAGAGAGTGGAAGGAGAGGGATGAGGATGTGCAGGGGGAGGAGGGGATTAATCATGGGGTGTGGATGGGTGGGGGGTGGGGAAATTGAAAGAATTTGTTTTGAAAATAATGCGTTCCAATTTGGTAAATAAACTATTAGAAAATGGTATTGTACGATTAGACATTTACTTTATGTATTGTTGTTGTTGTTGTTATGTGCCATCGAGTCGCTTGTGACTCATAGCGACCCTATGTACAAGAGCTCTAAACGCTGTTCTATCCTGTGCCAACC
>NW_006399778.1:8008512-8017449 GCF_000299155.1 Elephantulus edwardii | reverse complement strand
AAGGAGAGACCTGTCCTTGGAGAAGAACAACATGCTTGGGAGGGTGGAAGGACCGCGCAGGAGGGGAAGGCCCTCTATGAGGTGGATTGATTCAGTGACTGTGGTAATTGGGATGGGAACATCAGAGACAGTACAATTGGCACAGGACAGAGCAGAGTTTAGAGCTGTTGTACATAGGGTCGCTATGAGTCGCAAGCAACTCAACGGCACATAGCAACAACAATTAAAGTAAACAAATACCCATTTCATTTAATTTTCTTTGATTACTGACATTAACTCCTTTTTCAGTTATTATTTTGTATTCTGTGAATTTTCCTTTCATGTCCTTTATTTAGTAAAAATTTTTTAGCTATAAAATAGAGCACAGTATATTCTGAACATATTCATTGTACTTTGAGGTGATAAAGAGTAGAATTTTATGTTGTGATTTCAGCTGTTATGAATGTAGTGCAGAGATATCATTTCAGTATATATATATATATGCCTTTTTGACCCAATAGCAGTTGAGCGAGAACTTCCTTTGCTTCTTATTTTAAAACTGTGATCTTGAGTCTATTGATCTGGTGTTAGTGATCTGAGTTTTATTTGTTGGATGGAAGAAGGAAAAACATTTGTGTTGAGGGATAAGGAACATGAATCTACTATGTATTTGGGGATTCTGTTTACCTTTGCAGTGGCCACAGAGAAAAGGAGAGGATGCATATGCCTATTCCCTTCTAATATAGTTTACATATACATGTAATCAATTGACTTCATCGTTCAAACTTGTCTGTGTAACAGTCTTTATTAGTTTTTAGGTAGGATCTTACAGTAGTATTTAAGTTTTTCCTTTAATTTTTCAAATGCATATATTTCATTTAAAGAAAGAGAGATCTTGTTGCCTCATCGGTAAGGAATTGTGCTGCCAGCCTAAAGATAGACAGCTCGAAACTTCCAGTTGCCTTTAAGGAGAAAGATATCCTGTGCGATTTACACTCTCTGAGATCCCACTAGAGGGTCAGCTATATGTTGGTTACTATTGGAGAAACTCAACTATTAGAGATGAGTTGTTGAATTTGAAAAAAATTCATATGAGGAGTCACTGAATTCATATGAAGAATCATTCATTCTTCGTCTTACTAATTTTTCAGAAGTATTCAAAATAAGTAATTATGTCTTTCTTCTTTAAACATACTACCCTCTTGGCCTTCAGTAATACAGTATTCTAGCTTTCCCTTTACCTGAATGGTTGTTATCTTCAATGATGGCTTCGTAGATTTATCCTTAATTCTTATCGTTGAATGAACCAGCTGGGAGATGTTAAGGCTTAGACTGAGATGTCCTCTCCTTTCATCTTCTCCTCTTCCCTGTTTTTCCTCTCCCTCTGATAACTGCTTGGCTTCAGATATCATCCACAAGCAGATGACTCTAGATCACACACTCCTCTTGAGCTCTGACTATATCTTGCATCTTTTCTATCTCCTCTCAGTTGTCTTGAAAGTAAACTCACGATTGATTTTCTTCTTTCATTGATCCTCACTCAGTGCATGCCACACCAGTTCAGTTAGTTGTGTGAACCAGAAATGAAGTTATCCCTGGCACCTTTTTTTCCTCTCACCTCTGCATTTCTAATTGATTGCTAGGTCCTACAGATACTCTCTCCTCTGTATCTCCTTATAAAACTCTAGGTTTAAGTCCTACTTGTGTTATACTAACTGAATGACTTAGGCACTCTTAAGTTTTCTTTTTCAGAAGAAATATTTTTCTAGCTTCCTTAGTAGTTGACTAATCAGACATAATTTGTAGTTTATCGATTTATCAAAAATAGAACCCTTATTGGTATTTTTTGGGGGGTTATTTCCCCATTTTTATTAATTTTAATAAACATTTACAGAGATTTTGGATTTCCATTCATTCATTGCTACACTTTTCTCTCTGCCCACCCCTCCCCACCAGTTCGCGCCTCTCTTTGAAAAGAAAAAAAAATTCCTTCATTGGTATACAATTCATCCATTCCCCCCGCCCCCCACCGAGTACACTTCTCTATGCAACCTTAATTCTGGACTCCTTTGCTAACCATAATACTTAGTCATATATCACCTCTAATCTGTTCTTTTCCTCATATGTTTCAATACAATATACATAATTTATCCAGTTTTTTCTCAGTCTTACCCCAACCCTGATGTCAGTCCCATTCTACAACAGTGGCACCATGCAGTATTTGTCCCTTTGTGAGTGAGATGTTTCACTCAGCATAATGTCCTCCATTTTGAATAATATTGCAGGAAGAACCCTTACTGTTCAATGAAAGGATAGTGCATAGTTAAGACCTTAAATGAAAAAAATAAATATATTTTAAAGTTGGTAATTGGTATGTGTGTTTTTGTATATAATATAATTTCTGTCATTTAATTGCAGTTGCAGTTGTGGTTAGATAATCCAAAGATTCAGCTGACGTTTGAAGCTACTCTACAACAATTAGAAGCACCATATAATAGTGAGTAATATATTCAATAAACTAGTTTGGGATTAGATTGTGAAAGTTAATACATCCTTCTAAGTTTCATGTTTGATAATCCAGTTGTTTTCTACTTCGGTTTTTATTTACTATATTCTGTGCACAAATGAGCCTTCTAGAAACTCATTTTTTAAAAAATTCGTTTTCTTGGTCTTTAAATTGTGTTGGCAGATGAGTTTATGAAATTATTTTCTAGATTTATGATCCGAATTTTGACCCATAGAAAACTAGGTTTGGTGCTTCATTGGCTTGGCTGTTTCACTTTCTGATTTATACCAGCTTCTTGTGAAGTTTTTGCCAAAAATAAATGAACATGACAACTACTTTTAAATGTCTGATTTTTCTTTTCTACCCTGTGGAGCAGTGTTGACTTTATGTATTTTTACTAACTCAGAGGCTAATAGTTTTTTGTTGTTTTTAAAAATTTTTATTCATTCATTGTTGCACATTTTCTCCCCTCCCCCTCTCTATCCCATCCCCCCACTCCACTTTACAGTGTACCTCTTGTTCCAGATTGTTGTCATACATATAATGCCTAATCAGACATTCCTTTTGGACTGTTCTTACCTTTGTCTTTTTCAGTGCAGTGTTCATTATGCACTGTTTTCCTATTCTCCTCTCACCCCCAACGTTTCATTCCTATTGTGTAACAGTGGTATTATGCATTATACAGGTTAATAGTTTTAAGAATCACTGTTCTAAGGGTCCCATGATATGAAATGTATGGAAGAGATATATATCATGACTTCAAGATGGAGAAATAGAAGATTTAGAAGAAGTTTATATTTAACTGTTAAAAAGATAGACTTTAAAAAATTTCTTTATTCCTTAGGTGATACTGTGCTTGTCCACCGAGTTCACAGTTATTTAGAGCGTCATGGCCTTATCAACTTTGGCATCTATAAGAGGATAAAACCTCTACCAAGTAAGGACTTCACTAGTGAATTTTATCGTTTTCAGTTCAGAAATAAAAAAAATAATTTAAAGTTGTAAATTCCAGGACTCTGTATCCATAGTGTTATTAACATTTTATTTTTACTTTTAAATCTTTATATTTAGAGTAAAAATATTCCTAAATTTATGCTCTTAAAAATCAAGTTTAAAATAAAGTGTTTTTATAATGTGCATTTTCTTTAACTTTTGGTTTATAAGTGCACAGTAAATTTTATTAGGTTTCATTTTCTTTTGTTACTGATCAAGTTCTTTATCTTGCTGTATCTTTTAAAATAATAATTTACTCTTATAGTGTATTGATGTCTGCCAGAGAATCTGTAGGTAGAAATACTTTGAGAATCAACTATTATTTTGATACTTTAAAAATTTTCAGAAAGAGATGCTAATTTAAGACTCTGGAAACTGACACTCAAATGGGTTTTCAGAGGATGTAAGTCATGTAGGAGGAGTTTGCCCTTTTTTCTTTCTGTGTAGCTACTAATAGATTCCAAGTAGTGCAGCTTTAGTAGTGCAACTCCTAACTGACTAGGCCACCACAGTTCCCTCATTTTATTTGTTTGAGTTTTGGTGCTTTAAAAATTTTTTAGAAAGAAATTTTTTTTTTGAAGAGATGATAATTTAAAACTGTCAAAGTAGAGCTAATATGAAATAACTTATACCCAGAATAAATAATTTCATTATGCAAACTCTCTGTCCTTACATAGTTTTCAGGTAAATAAAAGGAGAATATTCATAATATATTAAAGATCCTGACACTGGAATACGTGACTCTGATGGAAAGAAAGTAAATTTTAAGATAATAGATTTGATTTATTAATTCTTAGCATTGACTTAAAATGTGTGTTTTAATTATTTCCTATTTTTATTTAGATATTTTTCAAATTTTAAAAATAACTGAACTTTCTTTTCTGTGAGATGGTGGGACATGTTAGAAACTCAGAAGTTTTTGTGATTTTAAAATAAAGTACAATCTCTTAAATTACAATATAATATTATACATTTTATTTTTTGCTTTTAGCTAAGAAGACAGGAAAAGTAATTATTATAGGCTCTGGAGTCTCAGGTTTGGCAGCGGCTCGTCAGTTACAAAGTTTTGGAATGGATGTTACACTTCTGGAGGCCAGGGTAAGAATTTTATGTAGGGTTCTAGAAACCTGACCTCATGAAAATACAAGAAAATAATTTTAATAAACTAAGGAGTCATAGAGCTTCACAGAGCCAAAGTATTTGTTTCATATGCATGTGGCAGTTGGGCAAAAAAATAAAGAGGCCCAAAGAAAATGTGATACTTTTCTGTAAACAGTGAGAGTGGCATGGAGACAGCTGCATCTGAGTTCTGCTAACTTCACAAAGGACAACAGTCCCTATAAGCAAAAGCCATAATATAGAACCATTTCTCCTAAGATCAGACATGGGCTCCACAGTCTCTTACCTGCTAATTCCAATACCAATCATACTACTCTATTACTTAGCTCTAAAATCTGTTGCAGTAGTTACACAGACCTCATAGAACCATACTCAACGTTACGGGGTTTATTAGGGAAGTTAATAGGCTATATTTCAGGTTGGCAGCAGGATACATTTCCTCAGTCAAGACAGCTTCTCACTGGCCTTTTGACCTTCAACATTGGTACTTATGTCAGTGTTACCATGCTCTATTAATCCTCCCAGTTATGATGTCTTCCAGCAAGCTTAGGCAAAGGACTTGTCTATGTCTTTGTGGGACAGCAGTCCTAAGTCAACTCTATTTCATATCTTTCTCTGGTTTCTGTTGGCATCTGCTCTCATGCAGGTCCCTAGTCTGGCACAGTAGTCTCTGGCCTTAAAGGACATGTACTGCATTCTCTGCTTCCTTGCTAATAATGAGATTCCATCTTCTGCTAAACCTGCTCCATTTAAACCTGGTAGAATGGGGAAACTGACCAATTCCATCAAAAGTCTTTAATACACACCCTATTTCATCTTCATGTGGTTAAAATCTAAGGTAATCATGGCTAAGCCAATTTAAATAAATCTGAGACACTGTAGTTTTGTGATGATGTCATTGAATAAGCTATAGATTGCCAAAAGAATTTGCAAATACGTTTTCTGTGTGCCCTTGCCCATATCCTGTACAGTAACTGTTAGAGCAAATTGAGAGATGACAATAGTATCTGTGACTAAATAAGACTTGACTGTTGCCCAGCTCATCATTTACCTCTTACATACAATGCATTACTTGCTTCTCACTCAGATAATTGTCATTATACTTTTCTTGCTCTTTTTGTCCACAGTGCTTTTTATTACGGCACTCCCTGCAAACTCTACTTTCTTTTTACATTATAAGACAGAAATCAAAGATGTTACCATGTTAGATTATTATGGTTGAAATAAAATTAATGGTTTTGATGATTTAATTTTATAAGGACCGCGTGGGTGGACGAGTGGCTACCTTTCGTAAAGGAAATTATGTAGCTGATCTTGGGGCCATGGTAGTAACAGGTCTTGGTAAGTAGTTCCTCGATTTATGTTGTAAGTCTGATAATTTTAAGATTGTTTAAACTTATATTTTAAAAACTAGGATAATGTCATTTCAAAGTGTATTTTCTTAATGTACTTTTCTTACTGTTAATGAGGGGTTAGTTACTGATTTTTTTCTGAAAAGACATGCACAGATATGCACAAAATGTAAATTGCCTATACCTTTTACTCTAGCAATACCAGTTCACAAAAATGGCCTAGGAAAATAAACAGTCATAGTTTTTAATAATTTGTAATATGGCATGATTTTATAATAGTAGGCTACAAACAGCAGAAAAATGGTATTATGAATATTATGGTTTTGGGCTTTACTCCTAGGTCTTTGATCCACCTTGAGTTGATTTTTGTGTATGGTATGAGATGCGGATCCTGTTTCAGCTTTCTGCAGGTGGACTCCAGTTTTGCCAGCACCATTTGTTGAAGAGATTATCATTTCCCCATTTGATAGCTTTGATTTCCTTGTTGAATATCAGTTGACCATAGATAGCTGGATCTATTCCTGGGTTCTCAATTCTGTTTTATACGTCTGTCATTGTACCAATACTATACGATGCTGTTACTACTGCTGTGTAGTGGGTTTTGAGGTCAGGGAATGCTGTAGCTCCAACCTCATTTTTGCTTCTCAGAAGTGTTTTGCTTATTTGGTGTCTCTTGTCTCTCCAAGTGAATTTGTTAATTTCCCTTTCAATCCCCTTTAAAAATTAATTTGTTACCTGGATTGGGATTGCATTGAACATGTAGATTGCTTTTGGTAGGATTGTCATTTTCACAATATTGAATCTTCTTATTCATGAACACGGCACATTTTTCCATTTGTTTAGGTCTTTTATTGTGTCTTACAGAAATGCTCTGTAGTTTTCTTTGTATAGGTCTTTTGAATCTCTAGTTAGGTTCACTCCCAAGTATCTCCATTTCTGGTTAGCTGTTGTAAATGGTATTGCTTTCTTGATTTCCTTCTCTGAGTTGTCTTTGTTGCTGTAGAGGAATCCTATTGATTTTTGGATCTTATATCTTCATAAGAGACAAATTGGGATAAGCTTAGAAGTTCTAGTCCAATATATAAAGAGACTGCCAAATACAACCAGAAATGCAGTCTGAAGAGGATAAAATTGATGCATGGGAACTTCCTTGTTTGCATCAAAAACTTTTCTAACAGGGTGAAAAGAAAACCTACAGACTGAGAATAAACATTTGGCAATATCATCTCAGACAAGAGTCTTAAAAGGTTACAGAATACTTAATCCTGGGACTCCAGAAGAAAAAGACTGATATAAAAACAACTATGAGGTATATACCATCTTTCCCCAGTAAAAATAGCAAAATTCAGCAGAGCAGCAAATGCTGGCGAGGTTGTGGAAAAACTGGAACCCTTATTCACTGTTGGTAAGAGTGTAAAATGGTGCAGCCACTATGGAAGGCAGTATGGCACTTTCTCAAAGAGTTACAAATAGAAATATTATTTGACCCAGCAATTCCCTACTGGGAATATACCCTAAAGAAACTAAAACTGCTACCCAAGCAAATACATGCACACCCATGTTTATTGCTGCTTTGTTCACAATAGCAAAGAGTTGGAAACAACCCAAGTGCCCATCAACAAATGAATAGAGAAGTTGTGGTATATTCACACAGTGAAATACTATGCTGCATTGAAAAACAAAGAACTCATGAAATATACAAAATGGGTGACCCTGTAGGACATTATGCTGAGTGAAATATCTCAGTCACAAAATGACAAATACTGCATAGTGCCACTGTTGTAAAACGGGACTGACATCGGGGTTGGGGGTAACCTAAGAAAAGAGGGGATAAATAATGTATACTGCATTGAAACAATTGAGGGAGAAAACTGTTTAATAGGAATATATGATGAGGTATTATTTTCATGACAAGATTGCAGAAAAATGCATAGTAAAGTGAACTTGGAGTGGATTGTATAACAATGAAAGATGTAAATCAGAACCACAGTGAGGTACCATCTCCAGTAACAGTGCAAAGTTTAACAAGATAGCAAGCAATAAATGTTGAAGAGGATGTGAGGAGAAAGGAACTCTTATACATTGTTGATGGGATTGTAAAATGGTATAATCATTCTGGAATGCAATTTGGCACTTCCTCAAAATGGTGAACATAGAAATTCCATAGGACCCAGCTATTGTATAACTTGGAATATATCCTGAGAAAATGAGAACTAAGGCACAAAAGGAGATTGGTACACCAATGATCATAGCAGCATTATCCATCATCGCAAGAACATGGAAAGAGCCCAAATGTCCAACCAAAAACGAATGGATTGAGAAGTTATGGTATATTCACACAATGGAATACTGTGCAGCACGCAAGTACAATGATTTTGTAAATTATTACTGAACTTGGGGAGGTAATTTCTTTTTTTATTTTTTAATTTTAAAAATTCATTATTAATTTCAATGAAAATTTACAGAGACTTAGGATTTCCATTCATTCATTGTTGCACTTTTCTACGCTCCCCACCCTCCCCCCAGTACACTGTCCTCTTGGAAAAGTAAAAGAAAAATTCTTTCATTGTTTTACAATCCTTCCCCCCCAGGTCTACTCCACTCACTATACAGTCTTCCCTCTGGACTCCTGTCATGACAAAACTATCTAATAACTTATCCCTCTTAAACAGTTTTCTCCCTCATCTGTTTCAGTGCAGTATAACCCACCTTTCTCAGTCTCCTCCCAACCCCGAGGTCAGTCCTGCTTTACAACAATGGCACCATGCAGTATTTGTCCTTTTGTGACTGAGATACCTCACTCAGCATAATGTCCTCCAGGGTCACCCATTTTGAATAATATTGCATGTGTTTCTTGTTTTTGAATGCAGCATAGTATTCCATTGTGTGAATATACCAAAGCTTCTCTATCCATTCATTTGTTGATGGGCACTTAGGTTGTTTCCAACTCCTTGCTATTGTGAACAAAGCCACAATAAACATGGATGT
>NW_006399778.1:7967573-8006512 GCF_000299155.1 Elephantulus edwardii | reverse complement strand
TCCAGCACAACAGCTCAAAGGCGTCAATTCTCCTTTTGTCATCCCTATTCACTGTCCAACTCTCTGATGCATAGCACGTAATTGTGAGGACTGGAGCCTGGATCGTGCGCACCTTAGTCTCCAGCCTGACATTGTTGCTAAAGCAGAGGAAACAGGTGCTAGAACAAAGGAGATAAACAAAAGATTTCAGAGAACACTTGAAGAAAGCAAAGTATTATAAAAGAATGTGCAAAGAAAAGAGCTAGAGTTAGAAAATAAAAAGGGAAACATTTGCTCAGCATTTCTCAAGCTGAACTAACTGAAAAGCAGATTCAAGCCTTGAGTTGAAATGATGAAGTATGCAGTGGGCAAAAACTGGAATGATCCAGGAAGCATCAAAAGAAGATGGAGGGAATAAATATTCACTGTACTAAAAAGAAGTAACTTACATGGAACCGTTTTGGGAAGTAGCTTATGATCAAGAACCAGTGGTAGTGAAGTTAGCTCAAGTTGCACTGAAGGCATTGGCAAAAATATAAGACCTCAGGAATTGATGGGATGCCAGTTTATATAGTTCTTTTTTGTTTTGTTTTGTTTTTAAAGCAAGTACATAAATTTAATAGAGTTATAAAAAGTATTCCAATGATAGAAAAAGTATTTAAATATTTAAGATCTAAAGAGTAATCATTTAAAAGAAAGCAAATCAACAGAAAAATAAGCAAGGGGTATGAACAATTTATAGAGGAGAGCAATGCAAATAGTCAAGAAACTTTTAGTAAAATTTTTTATTTTGTGATTTTAACCAAATTCTACAGAAAAATTAGATTTTCATTCATTCATTGTTGCACATTTTATCCCTTCTCCCTCCCTTTCCCCTTCCCCCAGTTCACTTTTTAAAAAAAAATTAATTATTACATAATTATCTAACTCCCCTCAAGTCCTCTTATTCTGAACTGTTGTACAGATAGTACCTAATCATATTTCCTTTTAAATGGTTCTTTGCTTCATCTGTTTCCAGTGTATTGGTCATTATCTGTCCCCTCTTAACCTATTCTCCTCCCATATCCCCATCTCAGAGCTGCTTTATAACAGTGGTGCTATGCAGTATTTGTGCTTTTGTGACTGAAATATGTTACTCAGCATGATATCCTCCAAGGTCCCCCATATTGTTAATGTTTTACAGGTTCATTGTTTTTCAGTGTTATATAGTATTCAAGTGTATCAAATAATAGATTATATGCTTTCCAGTTAGTACCAAGAAATGTGAAAGGTAGATAACTGGCCAACTGACTAAAAGAAGTCCTTATTTGTTCTGTCCCAAGAAAAGTGATCTGACAGAATGGAAATTATCAAACAATGTCATTAATGTCATATTCAAGTAAAATCTTCGTGATGATTATACAAAATGACTGGAACAAGTACATCAAAAGAAAACTGCTAAAAATTCAAGCTGTATTTGAAAGAGACCATGGCACTAGGGATATCATTGCAGATACCAAAGAGACCTTAGCTAAACTATCAGAAGGATGTCTTTGTGTTTTATTGGCTATGCAAAGGCTGTGTGGATCATAACAAATTATGGCGAACATTGAGAAGAATGGGATTCCCAGAACAGTTAATTGTGCTTATGCAAAGCTATTTATGCGTTCCATTTCTTTCTTGATGATGTCCAGTTTTCCTACATTCATGCTTCTCACAGTCCACATTCCAGTCATTAGTTTCTGTTTCCAGTTGTTCCTCCTTTTTTTCCAAATTTGAGGGTTCAGCCTGAGTTGCCATATCTGTTATTCTACTCTATGTATTCTCTATGGTACATAGGGTTTTCAAAGGCCTGTTATATTTCGGAAATGGATGGCCAGTCCTTCTTCCTAGTCTGTCTTAATGTGAAAGCTTAGCTTTGTAACAATATATGACAGACAAGCATTTTAGTGAAAGGAGCAAATGAAAGACACTTCCACTTACAGAAATAACCATAAGTGCAGTGCCCTCCTCCTGAATGTGTGTCGTCTTCCTTCCCTTTCCCTGAATATTATCATCATTTGCACTCCCTCCTACCCCGTCCAGTACCCCCCACCCCCCAACATGAAGGCTTAGGCCACAAGTCACTTCTGTGATGTCTTGGACCTCACAATGTTTCTGGTATTTCACACTGATTTCTATCTCATGTTTAAAAGAAGTTAAGAAGCGGCCGTGTCACTAGAGACATTATCGCCAATGTTAGATGGATCTTGGAAGAAAGCAGAATACCAGAGGGATATCTGTGTTTCATTGACCATGCAAAGGCATTTGACTGTGTGGCTGACAACAAATTGTGGTTAACCTTGAGGAGAATGGGAATCCTAGAATACTTGATTATACTTATGCAAAACTATTCTTGGACTAGGAAACAGTTCTCAGAACAGAGCAGGGAAACACTTCAGTATTAAATATCAGGAAGGGAGTGTGTCAGGGATGTGTACCTTTCAATTCATATGTAGAACAGATCATTCAGGAGGCTGGGCTTTATGAGAAGAAATGTGGCATCAGAATTGGAGGAATACTCATTAGCATCCTACATTCATGCAGATGACAACCTTACTTACTGAAACTGAGGCAGACCTGAAGTACTTGCTGCAGAAGGCAAGGATTGTAGTCTTCAGTATGGATTGAAGCTCAGTATAAAAAAGGGGAAAAAAAAGATTTCCCAAAGGCATACAGTTTGAATCCACCAGATGCACCATTGGAGAAGGAGGGACAGTCTCCTCCTTTGCCAGTCGGATCCAATTTGATGATACATAACAACAAAACAAAACAAAAAGAAGTCTTGCTGGGAAAGGTGGAAAGTTCAGAGAAGGAGAAGAAGATCCCTCAACAAGATGGATTGACACAGTGAGTGTAGCAATAGGCTTAGTCAGAGATGATGAGGATAGGGCAGATCTGTTGTTCATAGGGTTGCTATCAGTCATACTCTACTCATTGGCACCTAATAAGAGATTTTTGCTTTCTTTGCATTTACATGTCTTACGTTGAACATTTTTCAGTTGAGAACACTTAAATACCTTAGAATATTTTAAAATTCTGAGTAATAATATTTTCCCTTGAGGTTTTGATTCTCTTTTCATATGTATGTTAATTAGTTATGTCTTTTGTAGGAGGAAATCCCATGGCTGTGGTCAGCAAACAAGTAAATATGGAACTGGCCAAGATCAAGCAAAAATGTCCACTTTATGAAGCCAATGGACAAGCTGTAAGTCATGGACAAGTAGACTGTTTGAAGTTTTTGTTTTTTTATTCGTTGAAAACAATTTATGAGAAACCTGGATGTGCATACATATATGTAAATGTGAACTGAAGATAGAGTAGATGTGATGTTATTCAGATTATTCCTTAGCTGTAAGGTATATATGGTGTTGTTATGTGCTGTCAAGTCAGAAGCAAGTAATAGCTCACCCTCCAGTGGGTTTTAAAAAGACTAAATCACATAGGAGGAGATTGCCCATCTTTCTCCCACAGAGCTGCTGGCAGATTCAAACTGGATACCTTTGGGTTGGCAGTGCCTCACCTTACCACCAAGCCGCCAGAGCTTCCATATGTTTTTTATACATTCACATGCCTATTGAGGTATTTGATTGAGACATTTGATGAAGACTAGTAAGTAGTTAATTTTCATTTGTCCATGGCCATTTATTCTAAGAAATCTGTGGTATTATACTGGAGTATTTATTCTTAAATTATGCCTTCTCATACTAGAGCTTGGTGTGCTTCAGTTTTGTGTTTATAGGCTAAAGTTTTTGTAGAGCTAGTAGCCAAATGGTGATATTTACCCAGATACTTGCTTTAACTTACATTAAAGTGTATTCTATTCTGACCAGAGGTCATAGAAACTTTGAATAATAAGTATCTTAATAAAAGCAAGGAAATGGTGTTGAGTTTGAGGGAGGAAGAGTAAATCAGTCCCAGTTTTTAGGACTAATGCACTTAATAAAGGACATAATAATTAACGTTAGCAGGTGATTGTCAGGAGAGGATAAAATTTAAAAATGTTCAACAGTTTTACCCACTCCCCTGTGATGAGAAAACCCATAGGTTATAAGCACATTATTATCTTTATATTTTGAGAAATGATAGATTTGCTTTAGATAGCATGATTTGATTATTAACTTAAAAGTTTGAAGATTCCAGCTCTTGAATTTGAATTTTGGGAGGTAAGCTCAAAGGAACATCTTCTTTCAATCCTATCTGCCTTAGGATTTGTGGAGTCAGCACCAGAGAAAAACAGACTTTCTGGGAATAGGTTGTTTCCTGGTACTCGCACTCTGGATCATAATTTCCTCTTTGGCCTTAGAAGAGGAAGTCTTCCAGGCAGAATAAATATAATCTAATGAGGGAGAAACAGAGGTTAACTCAAGTCTTCATTTCATTTCTACTGTTTCTCAAAGATCTTGTTAAGGATAAGACAAGATAATAAGACAGTCCCTTTTAGAATATCTATGTATACAAGTAACTGTTTTTCTCCAACTTTTTATTATAATCATTTTCAAATGTTAAAATAGAAAGAATATTATACTTCATTTTTCTAGCCTTGTTTAATCTTTCTCATTTCTATTTTTTGTTGTTGAGAGTACTTTAAAGCAGATCACAGATGTGTTACAAATATAACAGTAACATAAATAATTGTAAGTCATAGAAGAGTTATCAGACATTAATAAGAAGAATAACTTGCTGTGGAACAACAAAGGGAATGAGAGTCAGCGGAATAGGTAGGTAGGGATTTGGAGAGAAAGAACATATGTGAAGAGCAAGTTGAAACTTCCAACATGTGCTTGTGGAAGGGAAGAGTTAAGTTGATAAAAAGTTATTAAAAACAAAAACAAACAAACAAAAAATTATTAAAATAAGCCTAGTGTGTGTAGGTTGGAACATTAGATATTTGAGAGTGGAGTAAATGACATAATACACCAGGAACTCTTTGCTGTTGAGTTAGTTCCAATTCATAGTGACCCAGTAGGATAGAGTAGACCTTTCTCATAAGGTTTCCAAAGTTCTGTTCTTCACAGAAGCACATCTTCATACAGGGGCAATGGCTGGTGTGTTGAGTTGTTTGCCTTTCGGTTAGCAGATGGGTGCTTTGACTCCTGTGTCACCAGGGCTGCTCATTTAGGAATTCTGCCTCCAGATTGTCTGGTGGCCTCATTCATGGTAAGGAGTTGCACTGCTGGCGCAAGCATGCATTTGAGTCCACCAGCTGCTCTGCAGGACAAAGATGGGCACTGTCCTCACGATTGATTTATTGTCTGAAATCCATGGGAGCGTCAGTTATGAGTTGGTTCCAATTTAATGGCACGTAACAACCCCAGATGTGGTCCAACAACCCCAGATATGGTTGAGCAGCTGCTGCCAATCTAGTATGTAATTTGCGATATTTTTCAAGTGCAATTTGGTAATATTTATAAATTTGTCATTAAATTCTGAACTACATAGGTTTTTAAAGTTGGTATGTTTGTATTTGGTGCAACAACAAGGTAAGGAGGACTCTTAAATATTCTCAAATTCTGAGAAAATTGCTTTTAACTTTGAATCATGTTTGCCTTATGTTAGTTAAATGTAAAAAGGCTTGTTAATATTCTGTAATTTGCTGTCCCCAGTAGTCTAGCTCAGTGATGAGGACAACTGTTGGCCGGTAGTCTAGCCTTTGGCTTGTAAGACAAGTACTAACAATATTTCCATATATTTATATTTACTATTAAGAATATGTTTTATAGCTTTAGAATTCTAAAGAAGCAATAAAAAAACAATCTTTACCAGCTGTAAAGTCAGTACCAGCTCATAGCTGACCCTCCAGCAGGTTTTTGGAGGCTATAAATCACATAGGAAGAGATTGTCTGTCTTTCTCCTATGGAGCAGCTAGTAGATTAAAACTACCAGAGATGCGACATCTTTCAGTGAGTATAACTCACTACGAACTTCACCACCAGATTTCCTAAGGAAATAATAGGTCAGGATTTTTTTTTAAATTCCTTTAGTTTATGGAAGCAACTAAAACTCAGTTATATTGTTTGCTTATGGTCATTGTAAGTCAGTCATTTGGAGTGACCAGAGCCCCACTACTTGATATTTTAGCTCAGTTCTTCTACTTGTTCTGCTGTGCCTTGCTGATATTTCTAGGAAGGTAGGGATGGGGTCAGTATGGGAAGCTCTTTATTTGTAACTCCATTAACTGATCCTTCTTCTCAAAAAGTTTTTCCATAGTTATTCTCAGGGGCCAACATGGCCAACCTGTTGTGGGCATTGGTTGTTTTCAGTAGTAAACCATAAGATGGCATGAATTAGTGTTTCTCCATTCTTTGAGGGCAACCTCATTGGGGAAAAAAGGCTGATTTGATGTTTCTGTTAGTGTATAGAAGTTAATTCTGCCGTACAAGGCTATCTGTTCCTAAGAGTTATACATATCATTTGTGAAACTCTCCCTTTAGATGACATGAATTTGTCATTTCCTTTGGCTATTGGGAAATCTGAATTACATATTGGAATTTTTTTTTTATTCCAGATTGTTTAATCTTTTCTCCTCACCTTCTTTAAAGACTTGAAGACAGTCTGCCATAATTCTAAAAAGTGCTTAGTTACAGGAGTGTGAAGACATAGAGGTTGGCTCTAGCCTCTCTTGAAAAGAGTTAGCAGTTCCCGCTTTTCTCAGTGTGTGTTTCTTCCCAACCGTTCCCCTGTCTGAGTCACAGAACTTTCTAGACTCTGCTTTACCCCATTCTGCTCTGCTGCAAGAAAACTTAGGAAGACTGGAAGTGAGACAATTGTGTACCATTTTTTAAAGAGCTTGTGATAGGACATAACTAGAGTTAGAGCTCAGTTTCTGTTGAGATTACTTCTTGAAATACCAATGGCCTTGCCTAGAAAGTTGCTTACTTAACTTCCTTTATAAATTTATTCTTCGTGAGATAACCATGCAGGCCCCACCTCCCCTATCATATCCAAGGTTGCTTCAGCTAAGCTAAAGTATCAGAACAGTCAAATTGGACCCATTTAAAACAGGGAGACTCAGTAAACTAAATCTAGAAAAACCATTTATCTTGGCCTTCTCAGATGTAAATAGCTTTGACAGGGGAGAGTCAAATTTGCTTATTGTGGTACCTTTTTTGTTAAATCCTTTCTTCTTCTTCTTGTTGTTTGCCTTCGAGTTGAGCACAGCTTATACTGACCCTATGCACAAAAAGGCTGGAAACCTTTCTGTAACTACTGACATTTATCAAGTTCATAGAGTTTCCAGAGGCATGTTGTTTCGGAGGTGGATGTCACTCCTTCCAAAGTCCTTTCTTAGAAAACTATAATAAGTTCTTTCCTAAAATAGTGCTTTAGTTCATTATTAACATGGTCTTGCTATACTCATGTTGAAATCCACCTGCTTTTTCTTTAAATTTACATTCTCTTTCTGTAATTATATGGAGAACTGATAGAACCCAGGAGTCTAATAAATGTGGGTAGAAAGAAGTCACATGAAGCACAGGTATCTGGAGGCATGTAGGTTGGTCTAGTTAAGAGAATACTACAGTTATCTTCACTGCTTGAATTTGCCAAAAAGAATGTTTCTAACTAGCTTTGTGTTATGAAAGGGAGCTCTGGTGGTCTAGTGGTAAGAAGCTGTGTTGCAATCTCAAACACATGCAATTAAAATTTGTCAGTTGCTCTTAAAGAGAATGATGGGCAGGCTCCTCTCCCGTTGAATTTCCACCTCTGAAAACCCACTAGAGAGACCACTATGAGTTGCTTCTGACAATACACGACAACAACAAAAGAAATGAAATAAAGATCCAAGATTATTAGTAGCATATTTTGGTATTCTTCCAGTTGTTGCTGGTTTCCTAATGAAACAAGTATTTTATTTGCCAGTTTCCTAATATTGACCTACCACAGTCATACATTTTGCTTCTAGGCAGAAAATAGAGGACACTTGGTTCATGACTTACTTAGAAACTTCTTCTTGTTGAATGGTAACAGACTCAGCTCTTCCTCAGATCAGGGGAGTGGGGAGGTGGAGGTGTGGAGTTCAGAGACTGTAAATCATATGAGAGGAGATTGCCCACCCATATTTCTGCCTCAGAGTTATATGAATTTGACCCACTAGAGAGGTGTCCCCTTTGAGTTTGCAGCACAGCTCTTTATAAATCTTTGAGTTTGGTTTTTGTTTGATTTTTGTTCTTATTGTTCTGTGTTGTTTCCTCCCCTCCCCATTTTATTAAGTTTTGCTTTATTCCTTACTGCTTTCTGACACCCTCACCCTCTTCCCCAAACCCCTTTTATAAACTGCTTTCCTTTGGCCATTTCTGTGCCTTGACATTTCTGTTTTGGTCTTTGTACAGTCATTCCTTTTTTCTTTGGTGGTTGCAGCTTCTGAGCTAACAGAATGCTTCTGTCTGCTGTGTATGTTTAAAGCCTTGATTTTATTGCTACTGAACAGACTAAACTTGACGTGGCTGTTGGGCTGTTATTTACAGTTTATTTCTCTCTCTGCTGCACTGGTTAAAAGGACACTGTCAAGGTATTTTTTCATAATTTCTCAAGTCATTTTCCTCACTGTTTATAAAAACCCATTAAAAGCTTGAAACTTAATTATTTACCTTTCAAAGATCCTCACCATCATACATTCACACTGGTTTGTTGTTGTAGAGTTGCGCCTGTATGTTGGGCTGGTGCCATTTGAGTTTTTGTCATTCAAAGAGCATGTAAAAACGTCAGGTTTTTTTGTGGGGGAGGTGGTGGATTAAGGGGAAAGTGTAAAGAATCAAGTGGGCTGTTCATCAAACAGGGAAGAAACAGAAGGTCAAATTTGTTCCCTCTAACCTTGACAGTGTCCCTTTAAATATTTCTCTACCACACACCCTGGACCCCACTTACGAGCCTGAGTGCTGCATCCTTTTTCACTATGAACTTCCCTATGCCACTGTCACCCTAGCTTCCAAGATTAAAGTGACACTGAAAGAGCTTTAATCTGCACCCTTGGCACTATTGACACATTCTGTCCTGTTGTAGAGCCATGTGTGATCTAGTCCCTCTTGATGTCATAGCATCTTCTTGCCAGGCATTTTAGAAGCTACGTATAAATAATTCTAACTCTTGTACTGCAGCAAAAGGTTTGCATCTGTGATTAATTAGTTATCACTTGGTTTTAGAAAGTTTGCAATCTGAGATCTCATAAAAAGATAAATGTAATCATTTTGAAAATGTGATTCTTTGAAAGGAGCAGCAAATTTTGGGTTTTTGTGACTGTTTTGTGGCATTGTTTGAAGAATTGCCCTAGAAATTATGCTTTAAATGGATCAAAATTTTAACATTTAAGCTTTGAGTTCCTTACATGGTACCATTCACACTGGTGAGGAAGTTACTGACAGAAGTCTCTTTCATTTGCTCTGATGGCTGGCGGTGGCCTTATCCTGGGAGTTGAATGGAAGGCCAGTTGTATTTGATCCACCAAGTCCTGGGTACCACTCTGATAATATAAATGGCACCTACCACATCTGTAATATTTAACTGATACCAAACCCAATTCTCAGCCACAGTTTTCAGTATAAACAAGATTCTTAGAGATTTATATTTTCTCTGGCTTTTCTCCTTCATGTAGTCTAGAACTTGGTGCTTTAAATATGATTTTGATGAATCAATTATTGTGCCTGTTGTAGAAGATAGTGTGGTACTTTAAAAACCTTTGTTCGGTATTGATTGTACCTCTCACCTAATTCTTTTTGCTCCATTGTTAGCTCACCTAGTAGAGTTACCTGTAAGACTGGTCTGTTTCATTGGGCAAGGTAAAGATGACAAGGACATTTCACCTGAGAGGCAGAATCTTCCTGTAATGATCTTGTACACACAATCGGTTAACTCCAGTTGTAGATCTCTCTCCAGTCTTTATGATTACTTGAACTTAGTTTCATTTTTGTTTTTCTTATTAGCCAATTTTAGGCTGACTAAAGTAAAATTTCACTTTTTTGTCGTATTTCCCAGTTGGTACCCATCTTCTCAGTTTGAGGTGCTTGCCTTAAATGTACTTTTTCTCTTGTCTTGGTGATGAGTGAATTCCACACTAGATTTGCAGATCTGGTTTACCTACAGACTACCTGAAGTAGCCATGGGACTGATTCACTAGTGAGTTCCATGGGTAGAGGCACAGCATGACCCAGGAGTGAGATATCTTGATCTGCTTCGCAGTCTACTCTCTTCATCCAGAACAGGGAGGAGCCAGACCTCTGGCAGTTAATATACTCAAAGTCTTTATAAGAGCTTTGGACACTCAGCTTAAAACTCATTGGTACCATATAACATCATTCCTCTGTAAAAGAATAAAGTGCTAATGTGTTGCTATGAACAGCTGTGAACTTGACTTCACCATCCCCAACTCCTAACCGAAATTCTGTCATCTTTGAGTGAAGGCAAAGACTTTTGATTGCTTCTTTTTCCTTCTTACCCTTATTTTTAAAAGTTGTCAGGCGTGTTAATAACGTTTTTGTTCTCTGGGACTTTTCCAGTGTGGTGTTTGCATGTCAGCCCAGCTCAAACTCAGTGCATGTTGGCTCCAGTGCACCTTTGCTCCATGTAACTTCAGTTAACCAGCACTAGTGTCAGTCTTGTGAATAGTATATAGGTGTAGTTCTACCACTAAGGGCAAAGGTGGGACAGGTGAGACGATCAGGACCAACACATTTCATATCTCATTAAAGTGAAACTGACCTCTTCATAGAAATGTTGGAATCTTTGTCTTCAACGGCTTCCCTCTTTGACCTTTTTATATAGTAGAACATTTGTGTTTTCTTAAATGGTTATTTTTTAGTTTTATATAAGGACCAACTCTGCTATACTTCGGATTTTTCAGGTTCCTAAAGAGAAAGATGAGATGGTAGAGCAAGAATTTAACCGGTTGCTAGAAGCTACATCTTACCTTAGTCATCAACTAGACTTCAATGTCCTCAATAATAAGCCTGTATCTCTTGGCCAGGCATTGGAAGTTGTCATTCAGTAAGTACCTTGATACTGCTTATTGTAGAGTGAATTCTGGTTTTGAGATTGGCTGTTGTATTTTAAGTTTTTCAGCAAGCTTATGCAAGCTAGTTTTCACATGATGGTTAAATTCAACTATAAAATAAATTACCTGATTTTTAAGACCCTTTTCTATTCATAAATTCTTGCGTTTATGGGATTGTGCGCTGTTTAACATAACCTAAAAATAAGTTACCATCCAACTTTCTACTGCTGGTATTGGAAAGCCTAGTATTAGCAGGCTTCGTGCCCTTGAGTGTTTTAAAGGATACTGGTCCTTGTTCCACAAAACAGGCTTTGTGGCCAGGGCACACACACTATCTTCTTCTAGGTTACAAGAAAAGCACGTCAAAGACGAACAGATTGAACATTGGAAGAAGATTGTGAAAACTCAGGAGGAATTGAAAGAACTGCTTAATAAGGTTAAATTCTGTTTTTTAATTTTTTTTCTTTCTAGCTGAAGCCTTAATATAGAGGAAAAAAGGGGAAGGAAACCATCTTTGACTTTGAAATTTTTATATTTCTGGTTTTCTTCCCTTTTTCTCCCTGGAAGAGGTGGTCTCCACAATTAGGACTCATGATTCTTAAGAAAATGTGTAGAAAAAGGCATGCTTTATCTGTTGGTCTTTCAGTGCAGCATTACTGATAAATTGTTGAGGGATGCACATTTCTTCTGCAGAAACCATTTCAGAGCCAGCCAGTGCGCTCTATTGAGTTCTAGATTATAGCTGAAGGAAATCAGCTGTTCTGAGGGCAAATTCTCATAATAAAGGTACCAGACATGATGGGAAGACCCATGAGGGCCTCTAATGCAGAATGTGGGTGCATCTTGTACTGGACTTTTGTCTTGGGCCCTCATTTTTTTATTCTATCAGCTGAGGAGATTGCAGACATTCATGAATTCTGATGTAAGGATCCAGTGAACAGAGTGGCCAGCAAACTGCCCAATGGCAGGAGCTCTGTGGGCCCCAGGGTCTCAGGCTTTAATTGTTGATCAAGTGTTTTGTTTTTTTCCATCAGATACCCAGAAAATAGAACATCAGGAAACATCACTTGTTTCTGTGATCATTTGCTCTTTTTACTTTTTTTTTTTAATCTGGTTCTCAAGTTAAAGCTATGGTAGTTTGTTTTCCTAAGAATTCCATTTACTTTAATATTCTTTTCGTTGTTATTAATGAGCAAATCTTTATTCCCACTTGTTTCTTTCTAATAATGATATACTTCAGTGTAAGATATTCAGAGTTTTTTTTCTTGTTCCCAAAATGATGAAGCAGTTAAGGATATAAAAACTCAGGAGGAGCTAAAACCATTTAATTGGGGATAAATTACATCATGATCTAGAGTGGCAAATTTGCAGTTTTTCCCTTCTTCTTAGATGGTAAATTTGAAAGAGAAAATTAAAGAGCTTCATCAGCAATACAAAGAAGCCTCTGAAGTGAAGCCCCCCAGAGATATCACCGCCGAGTTCTTAGTGAAAAGCAAGCACAGGGACCTGACTGCTCTCTGCAAGGTGTGGTATACTGACATGCTAACTGGTTTGCTGGTAATGCTGGAAAAGAGAGTGCCCTGGACAGTCCCAGGTCCTGTAGGAGGGGCCATGAGACTAACTGGGTTAGGATGGGACCTGCTTTTGCTGCAGAATTCCTACTTTGTCTTCACAATCTCTTCCCTTTAGTTTATTTCAAGTTCATTTAATCCACTTGTCACTCATATATCCCTGATAGTTTAGACTAATGATAATAAACATGGAAGTTAGAGTTATTTGGCATCTAGCTGTCTGATTTAAACCCCTGATTTAGAATATGTTAACCATTCAGACTTGACTACTTCATTATCTCATCTGTAACATATTAGTAATTCCAACCGTATTAGATAATTTTGACACTTAATGTAATGTTATGTGTCTATCTGAAGTTCTTATCCAGTGCTATGGTAAATGCCTAGAAAATGGTAGTTGCTATAATTTTTCATTTTTCTTTGCAAGTCTATCTCTTCCTTTTTTTTTCTCCCTTGAACTCCCATACCATTTTGTCCTAGGCTCGTATTTGTAATTTGTTTCCAAGAACAAAAACTCTCATATTCTGACCTCAACTTTAAATTGAACCACACTCTGATAAGATCTGACCAGAAACATATGCAGACCTTATACCTTGTGGTGGTAATAAGCTAGAAGGCTATGTAATTGCTTGAGAAAAATCAGATTTCCCTTCATTTTATCAGGAATATGATGAATTGGCTGAAACACAAGGAAAGCTAGAAGAAAAACTTCAAGAACTAGAAGCTAACCCCCCCAGGTAAAGAAAATATTGAGAAGACTAACTTTACTGTTCTGTGTTTCATTTAGAAGGAAATTTATAAAGCCCAGTGAGCTTTTATTTATTTTTAAGGATGGATTTTATTTTTATTCAGTGAATGGACTTTAAACTTTTAATGAATGGAAATCTGTTTGACCTTGTTACAGTTAAGTATGTTTAACTGTCTTAATAAACTTCTTGTTCTCTCCTAATTGTTTTTTGAAAAAACTATCTTTCCTCACAAGATCTCATACTTTTAATAAAGATGTAGTAGAAGTATGTAAAAGCAGAAGATGTACTAATTGTAGGTGGACTAGAGAGGAGTATGGCTTTAAATTTTCATAATTATGGAAAAGTCATTTACTCTGTTTCCATTAGGTCTTAAATCTGAATGTGATAATACTGTCATGCTTTTGGCGGGGGGGAACCCCAATACATTTTCAACAACCAATAAGCTATTTTAATTAATGCAAAATGATATGACGTTTACTACATAAAGAAGTCTGCCTTTTCTCCCTCTAGCAGCCCCCCACAACCCCTTTGAAAGGAGGCTTCGTTGTAATTTGCTCTTTGTAGTGAATTTGGGTTTGTATTTTTGTCAGGAGGCAGCAGTCCTGGGGGAAAAGACATGGGAAAAGTAAAGGGTCATTGAGAGAAAGGACACAAAATGAGACGGGCTGACATAGGTTGCAGCGGTGATCATGAACATGGTGGAGATATGAGGATGGAGCAAGGTGGAGCAAGATTGTACTTTGTTGCTAACGGGGTTGCTGTGAGAGTAGTCTTCTCCAACACGAGTGTGTGGCCCTGCTCTAGGCACAGGAAGTGGAGGTCAAGGAGGCAGAGATGGTCTTTTTTTAAAAAAAATTTTAAAATATTTTATTATTTTTTTGTGTCTACCGTCAAATTGGATCTGGATCTGACTGGTACAGGAGGAGATTACCCCTCCTTCTCCAGCAGAGCATTTGGTGGATTCAAACTACATACTTCTGGGATTGCAGTGCAGATTCTTGCCACTGGGCCACCAGAGCTCCCTGGTCTCACTTTTTGGCTTAACATTTTTCAGAAAATGTCTGGCCCAGGCTAAAGTTACACGAAGTTACTGAGGTAACCCTTACCAGCTCACTAAGAACAGTAGTAATCTAGCTTTTAATAACCTTGTGCTCCTTTGTTTTTACTTTACAGTGATGTGTATCTATCGTCAAGAGACCGACAAATACTTGATTGGCATTTTGCAAATCTTGAATTTGCTAATGCCACACCTCTCTCTACCCTCTCCCTTAAACACTGGGATCAGGTAAAATTCCTTCATTTTGTTTGTTAAGTGTGTTTTTTAAAAGATACTGAAGAGAAACTGTTACTTGTATGTGTATTTTATTTTTAAACTTATTATAGTAAAATTCACATATTTTAAATTAGAAATTTGATGTGTTCCCCAGTTTATACAGTCATGAGCCATTACTCATAAGGCCTTGTGGCAGAGTTGTAACCACCGGCTCTTCCTCAGGCTTTTAGGGGGTTGTAGATAGTGCAAGAGGAGAGGGCCATCTCCTGAGGAGCTACTGGCAGGATAAGGGGGCACTTTCACCATCCTTGCCCTTTGCATTCAGTCCCCTTTCCTGTACTTACAGTTCCAGTTGTTAATGCCGTGTACCATCAAGTTGGAACCGAACTATAGCTGACCCTCCAGTGGGTTTTCAGAGGCAGTAATCACACGAGAGGAGCTTGCCCATTCTTTTCTTGCAGAGCAGCTGGAATTTTAACCACATGCCTGTGGGATTGCAGCACAGATTTGTACCACTAGGTCACCAGAGCTGAGTGCTAAAGAGCAAGGATGTCAGATTGAGGCCACGGTTTTTGCAGTTACTTGAGATGACAGAAAAACTGATGTCTTTGAGGTGTGGTCCTGGAGGAGAGTATTGAATATGTCATTGACTGCCAAGGGAACTGACAGATCTGTCCTGGAGAGGCATGAAACCAAGCTGCTCCTTGGAGGCAGAGATTTTCAGATTCCCATCTCACATACTTTGGGGACATGTAGCAAGGAGGGATCTGTCTTTCAAGAAGATACCATACTTGGAAGGGTCGAGGGACAGGACAGGAACACCATGGGTGAGATGGATTGACACAATAACTGGGATAATGAGAGTAGGTGTGTTGGAGGCAGTTGGAGACTGGCTCAGGATAGGGCAAGTTCAGATGTTTGTGCATAGGGTCACTGTGAGTCATAGTTGACTTGATAACACATAACAACAAGCACCACCACCATTAATTTAAGGGAGCTCTGGTGGCCTAGTGATAAGCAACTGTGCTGCAACCCCAAAAGCATGCTGGTTCATGGGAGAAGGATGGATACTTCCCTCTGTGCGACTTACTGCCTCTGCAAACTCACTAGAGGGTCAGCTGTAGGTTGGTTCCAACTTGATGATGACACACACAGCAGTCTTTAACTTAGGGAGCTCTGGTGGCCTAGTGGTAAGAAGCTGCTCTGCTGGAGAAGGAAAGGAAATCTCTCATGCGATTTACTGCATTTCAAAATCCACTGAAGGGTCAGCTATACTGCCAGACTGAAGGCATGCAGTTCAAATCCACTATAGGAAAGAGTTGGGCACTCTCCTGTAGTATGATTTGTTGTTGATTGCCTTCGAGTTGAACACGACTCATAGTGACCCTATGAACAAAAGGCCTGAAGCCCCTCTACAACTATTGACATTAATCAAAGTTCATAGAGTTTCTGGAGGCATGTGCTTACAAACCTGTCGTAGCATGTTATTAGTATGATTTTCTGCCTCTGAAGCCTATGAGTTGGTTCCAACATCACAACAACAATAGTCTTTTTAGTTTAAAGGATGGGCAATCTCTCCCATATGATTATTGCCACTGAAAACCCATCAGAGGGTCAGCTATGGATCAGTTCTGACTTGACAGTACACAACAACAAGAGCTCTTTAAATTGCTGTGAGTTTATTAGATAAAAATATCTACGAGCTCTATTTCTTTATGGTTCTTCTTGTAAATATTCAATTAGAAGTGAATGATTTTATGTTACGGCTCACGACCAATTACTGTCTCATTCTGTTTCGTTGTGTAAAAGATTTCTGCTGTCAGAACCAACTTGACAGCTTGTAACAACAGTAGTTTATCATATGAAGTTTTAATATGCATCAATTTATAATTACATTAGAATTTGAATGTGGTGATTAGGAAAGATCTCATCTAATAGAGTTTTGCTACAATCCCAGTATTTTACTAGTACCTGAGAACTACAATGTGGTAAGTTTTCTCCAAGAAGTTCATAAAGAAGTAGGTCATTACATGAAACGTTTCTCTGCCTGAAAAATTTTATAGGCAATTCAGAGAACTCTTAATCATTTGGCAGATTTTTTAACTTCCAAGCTTAAATCTTGAATAGAAGAGAGAATACAACCCTGACACACTCCTTTTTTAATATTGTACCATGCAGTGTTCTGCTTCTCTATTCGCGCAACAGCCTCCTGATCCAGATATCGGTTTTGCATAAGCACAATCAAGTGTTCTGGGACACCTGTTCTTTTTTAATTTTGTCCTATTAATAGAATTTTATTACAATAATCAGAGGCATCTTAGGACTCATCTGACCTCATTTCTATAGCTTAACAACTCCTAGCTATTACTCAACAGCCTTCTGAACAGTTCCCTTTTTCAAAGACATAGATACCATCCAAAAATGTTTGGATATCCTTTTTTTAACTGTCGTAGCTTGCTGAATCAAAGCATCTGAATTTGAAACAAGCTCAATATCATTTCCTTCAAGAATTAACTTATCTTTCTGGGCTTGAGATACTGAACAAAACACTGGGTCTCATTTGAACTCTCTGAATGTATTTTGCAACTAAGACGTTTTGAATTTTAACAAGAGATCTACTTTCTTCAATCACATTGATGGGGAAATGAGCACACACAGACCTCATCTTGTAAAGGAAAGCTCAGTGTAACACTCTTGATCGTGTTCTGTACGTGGCTACAGATGGTGCAAACAGTAGCCAGTTCCTTCCCGTTTCCCCCCATTTGTCAAGACGAAGCCTCTTCTTTTTCTTTCCATGGAGACCGAGCTCTATGTTGATGTGATTGAAGTCCCTCTGCAAGGTTCCCCTCAGCCCTTTCAGGATAAATAACTCTGCAGCCCTTCAGGGTAATGTTGACAGTGTGGTTGCTGAGACTGGTCTTCATTCTTGCAGTAAATGTGGCAAAGAGTGGGACTCCCTTCTTCAGTGTCAGCCACAGCTTGTTCTGATCTGCACAGTCAAATGCCTTTGCATAGTCAATAAAGTACAAATAGACTCATCATTAACCTGCAGTATGCAGATGAGACAACCTTGCTTGGTGAAAGTGAGGAAGACTTGAAGCCCTTGTTGCTGAGGAATGCATCCTTCAATATGGTTTGCATCTCAGTGTCGAGAAAACAAAGATTCTTACTACTGGACAACTAGGCAGCAACTTGATGGATGGAGAGGAGATTGAAACTCTCAGTAGCTTTATCTTGCTTGCATCCACAATTAACACCTTTAGTACCAGCAGTAAGGAAATAAGGATACACATTGCACTGGGAAAATGTGCAGTTAGGGGACCTCTCCAAATTATTGAGAAATAATGATGTCAGCTTGAGAACTAAAGTGCATATGATTCAGGCCATAGTCTTTCTGAGCACCTGCTATGCATCTAAGAGCTGAACAGTGAATAAAGATGATAGAAAAAGAATTGATGCCTGAGCTGTGGTGTTGGAGAACAGCGCCGAACATCCCATGGACAGCCAAAAGAACAGATAGGTCTTGGTGATGGTGCAGTCAGAGTGTTCTTTGGAGGCAAGAATAATGAGGGTTCACCTTACATACTTTGGACATGTTGCTAGGAGGGGCTGTTCTTTGGAGAAGGACATGATGTTGGGTAGGGTGGAAGGAAAGGAAGACTTCAGAAAGTGAGGATGGCACAGGAGAAAAACAAGGTTCAGATCTTTTGTTCATAGGGTTGCTATGAGTCGTACTCGACTCGCTGGCACCTAACAAGACGCTCAAAATTGACTTCTTTACTCTGCAAATTACCTAGATTGTGAATTATGCATGTCCTCTTGTGCATAGGGTTGCTATGAGTTGTAGTCATCTCAACAATACTTAAAAACTAAGCCTAGATTGCTTTCTTCTGATTTAACTAACTTTAATTTTGGATGTTGTCTTTAAACCTTTAAAGCTGGTTTGTTAGAAAAGTTGATTTTGCTTTTAGGCAATAAGAAATGTCATTAGATAGTGAATCTGATGTGCCGCCAACTCTGTAATGCATTGAAAGTCAGGCTTGCACAGCAGGTAATCTGTGTCCTCTGGATTGTCACTTGCTCAGACTTCCTCTCTCAGGGGTGGGCTCAGCTGGTGGGTGAGGACTGTGATGAAGAAGGATACAGGAACTATCTTGAACCCACTGTCCATTGAAAGCCATTTAGAACATTTCAGCTATTAAAATTTTCCCCTTTAGTTTCTCCGGATGCTTGGAGCAGAGCACTGAGTTGCTATCCTTTATTTCTGCTTTAAAATATTAACTGTTTCCAGAAACATTTGTTTTTCTTGGTTAACGTTCAGAACTCGGCATAGTGTCCCTAGGGCCGTAAGAAAATCTTAGAATCTGTCCTCTTGCCTCCTTTTCAGGATGATGACTTTGAGTTTACAGGCAGTCATCTGACAGTGAGAAATGGTTACTCCTGTGTCCCTGTGGCGTTAGCAGAAGGCCTGGACATTAAGTTGAACACAGCCGTCCGGCAGGTTCGCTACACAGCCTCAGGTATGCTGCTTTGCCAATGAATTCAGTCTCCCCTGAAACCGAGCATGGATCTGGTCTTGAGTTGAGCTGGACCCCCTGTTACATTTCCTGCTATGGGGTATTTTATAAACTGACTCTAGTAAAATTTTGCATTTATAGAATGATTGAACCTGTAATGATTTTAACCTTTGGTTCTTTCCATTCCTTCTCTTATAAATTAGCATATTGAGGTAAATTTGAAAGTTGCCAATATGACTAAATTAATTTGGCATTATTATTGCAGCCATGGCTGTTCTTAACCAAACTGGATTTGGGTTCTTGGAGTCTAGTGGGGCTCTCCCCTTGCATTCCTCCATCTTCATCTGGGCCTTCGTCAGGCTTTTTCCTGGCTCTTCTTGTTCAGGTGTGCAGCTGTTTCTGTCCTGCTTGGAGATCTGCCCTAGTGATGACCCCGCCCTAGGCTGGCCATGGTGCTCAGAGCTCATTATTGGTACTGGCTGCTTTTAATGCGGCCTGCAGCTCAGCTTTAGGATCGGTAGGCATCTCAGACTCCTGGATCCAACCGGCCTTCACTGTGGTGCTTGAGCTAGAGTTGGGGTCCAGCCACTTGCTATCCCTTGGAGCCCCTCCCTTGCCTGGAGTTGCTCAGATCTTTACAGAAACAGTTTGCCACTTTGTTTTCTATCAGAGGCAATACCTTCCTGATGCCATTGAGAAGATCTGCAGCCTTTAGTGATTTTTGAAGGGTGTGGGGGGTGTTGCCGGCAGGAGAGAGGACAGTAGTATTTGTTAGCATTTTCCTTACTTATCCAGCTACAAAAAGGTGGATGTGTACTGAACTCTTGCTTATTTTGAGCCATTCACATTTTTTAAAACAAATAATACACATTTATTGAAAGAAAAAACACAAATTTAACAATGGAGTGTATTTGATACCTTTCTGTACTCTCTGAGTCAAAGTCTATTCTCAAGTAATTTTACGCTGCAGGACTTTGGCTTCTCATTCCTGGAGGTTTTAGTACCTCATTACAATGAAAGAAGCTCCATTGAGATAAATAATCTTACTTGAACTTTCTTATTTTGGCCTGAATTTAATTCATTTTCTTGAATGGCCTGTGTTCATTGGTCCAGAAATCCTACAGCAGAGGAAGACAGATGAGATCCACGGGGGCAGGTGAGGACCCTCCGTTGACTGTTAGGGTTTGTATTCCATCACTAAGTACCTGTGACCTCCACACAGTTACTTCACCTCTACCTCAGTGTCGTGTTTATCTGGAAAATGACGATTGTAGAGCCTGTCTCATAGACTTGGAGTAACGTGTAGGTTCTCCTGTGCACTGAATACTCGGGGTGTCCCCTCTGACCTCTGTAGGATGTGAAGTGATAGCAGTGAATACGCGCTCCACAAGTCAGACCTTTATTTATAAATGTGACGCGGTTCTGTGTACCCTCCCCTTGGGGGTATTGAAACAGCAGCCACCAGCTGTTCAGTTTGTGCCACCTCTTCCTGAATGGAAAACATCTGCAGTCCAGAGGATGGGATTCGGCAATCTTAACAAGGTAATAACACCCCCGGGTCCCTCTCTGAACACACTGCTGGGGACACAGCCTCACTGCCCTCCACTCACACAGGAGAGGAATTTGCAATTTTGTACATTTTCCTTTGCTCTCAGGTGTCTATATTTAAAATGCGTATGCAGATGTGCTGAGTCTCTCTGCAAACCCAAAAGTGAGCTGTAAATATGGTTGTATATAGTACCATTTATAGTAGAATTTCTCAAATGACACAGATTGACAGTAGGATGATTAGAAGAGAGATTAACCTCAGGAGAACAGGACTCTTGAGTCACAGCTCCGCTTCAAGCACGTTGTTCGCTGCTTGCCACCAGCTCTGTACTTCTTCCCCGGCAGGTGGTGCTGTGCTTTGACCGAGTTTTCTGGGATCCAAGTGTCAATTTGTTTGGACATGTTGGCAGTACAACTGCCAGCAGGGGCGAGCTCTTCCTGTTCTGGAACCTCTATAAAGGTAACTGCTGTTTCGTTTTAATCACTCTGCTTTATAGGACTAGTGGAATAAGGACTAATCTGCATTTTCTCACATGTGTCTTAGTTCTCCTTTCCTGAACTCAACAAGCAAAGGTTGAATCCTTCCTAAGTGCTAGGGACATAAAAAAGGAAAGAGCGTCAGTCTTGAAGGCGTGCCCAACCTGGTCGGGCTGTGTAGAGCAAACAGGCAGTGAATAGCTTTTCTTTCCATTTTTTTATTTTGCTTTTTCTATATAGCTTTTCTCTCTTAATAATTATATATCTGTGTGATTTCTTTTTCTCTAATGGATAGTCAAATTTATAGCTCTTATACCTCAGCTCCTAATTCAAAATTCACTGCGATTGAGCCAGTTGAGACTTAGAGCAACCCTTTCAGTAAAAATTTACAGAGACTTTGGATTTCCATTCATTCATTGTTGCACTTTTCTCCTCTCCCAACCCTCCCCCCTAGTACACTACCCTCTTGGAAAAGTAAAAGAAAAATTCTTTCATTGTTTTACAAACCCTCCCCCAGGTCCACTCCACCATGTAGCCTTCGGTCTATACACCTGTCATGGCAAAAATACCTAATCACATATCCCTTTTAAACAGTTTTTTCCCTCATCTGTTTCAATGCAGTATACATTATTGAACCCACCTTTCTCAGTCTCCCCAGAGCCCCGATGTCAGTCCTGTTTTACAACAGTGGCACCATGCAGTATTTGTCCTTTTGTGACTGAGATACTTGACTCAGCATAATGTCCTCCAGAGTCACTCATTTTGAATAACATTGCATGCGTTCATTTTTCAATGCAGTGTAGTATTCCATTGTGTAAATACACCACAGCTTCTCTATCCATTCCTTTGTTGATGGGCACTTGGGTTGCTTCCAACTCCTTGCCATTGTGAACAAAGCCGTGATAAACATGGGTGTGCATATATCTGCTTGGATGTCAGTTATGGTGTCTTTGGGGTATATTCCCAGTAGTGGAATTGCTGGGTCAAATGGTACCTCTATTTGCAACTTTTTTAGAAAGTGCTACACCATTTTCCACAGTGGTTGCACCATTTTACACTTCCACCAACAGTGAATAAGGGTTCCACTTTCTCCACAACCTCACCAGCATTTGTTGCTTGCTATTCTGTTAAATTTTGCTATTCTTACTGGGGTGAGATAGTATCTCATCGTTGTTTTAATTTGCATCTCTCTCAGAGCTTGGAATTTTGAACATTTCTTCATGTGCTTGTTAGCCATCTGAATGTCTTCTTCACTGAAGTGTCTGTTCATATCCTGTGCCCATTTTTCTATTGGATTATTTACCTTTATCTTGTTGTGGTGCTCAAGTATTTTATAAATTCTAGATATAAGTCCCTTATCTGATATGTTATTACCAAATACTTTTTCCCAGTCTGTGGCTTCCCTTTTTACCCTGTTGTAGAAGTTTTTGGATGTACATAGGGATTTGATTCTTAGAAGATCCCCTTATTTTATCTTCTCTTGGTAGTAGGCCTCCATTGTATTTCTAAGGCTGTAAGTCTTAACAAGAGGAGGCGGGTTATCTTCTACCCCAGAGATGCTGGTAGATTTGAGCCACCAGAGAAATGCAGCCTTTTAGTTAGCAACATAACCGTGCTATTGACCAGGCCATCAGAGCTCCCGGTCTCTCACCTGGTACTGGTAACAAAGCTTATTGAATAGTCACTAGATGCACTTTGCTTGTGGCACAAATTCACCAGCAGCTCAGAGGGAAAAAGACAGATAAATGTTGTAGCAGGCTTAGAGTGGGATAGCAGGAGGAATGTAGCCATTGTCTTAGAGCTTTGTGAGGTAGTCAGGGCCAAGACGTCTAAACCTAAACCATAGGAGAACTTGCTAAAACATAGAGGTTCGTCTACCTGAAATACAGGAGTAGTTGCTGGTAAAGCACAGACTGTGTCTACCTCCCTGTTGGACTGAGGTGCGGTGAGCCCTGGAGCCACCCTTCACTCACTGGGGCCAGTGTCTCGTTTCATAGGGGCAGCTTTGATTTGCTGGTCAAAGCCATCACTTGTCTCCAGAATCAGAGGGCTGCGTATCTGTTACCAGATTTCAAATCACAGAGTGTTGTGGACTATCGCAAGATTCTTGATGACAAGTGTGCATGAAAACCTTGACTTACGCTTTCTGTTTTCTTAGCTCCAATATTACTGGCACTAGTCGCAGGAGAAGCTGCTGGCATCATGGAAAACATAAGTGACGATGTGATTGTTGGTCGATGCTTGGCCATTCTCAAGGGGATTTTTGGCAGCAGTGCAGTGCCCCAGGTAAGTGGGAGCAGTGAAGACCTGGAGTCAAGACTAAGTCAGGAGTTTAGTTCTCTTAACTTAGGGCAGCAAAAGTTCTTGTTCAAGATAGTGGTTCGGCAGAATTGAGAAATACGTGCTAAGTGTGCGTGGCGTCCATAGGCTTTTTGTTGCCACCAGAATGCTGCCTGAGGATGCTCCTTACCAGTTCGACTGCTCCTGTGTCACTTTGTGGTTACCTCCTCCCTTTAGATGCAGCAGCCAAAACTCAAGTGAAAACGGAAATCTGACAGAGCCTCTTGGCACTTTTTCATGTATTTCCTCTACGAGAGGGTACTCCTGTCATATGTGGCTTTGAGAATAAAGGTTAAGTTGTGTGTAGATCTCTGGATTCACAGACCAGGCAACACCATGGAGGCTTCCTTGCCATAAGGCGGCCTTTTGCTGTCAAACCACGTTCCTCACTCACCTACTTTGTGTTGCCCTCCTGACACCCCACACACTATTGCTTTTCTACTTTGCAGACGGTCAGTTTGTCCTTGGTGTGTGCCAGTAACTTTGGCTCCTCGTTCTCTTCTTAGCCCAAGGAGACCGTGGTGTCTCGCTGGCGTGCTGATCCCTGGGCCCGGGGCTCTTATTCATACGTAGCTGCTGGATCATCAGGAAATGACTATGATTTAATGGCCCAGCCAATCACCCCTGGCCCCTCACTTCCAGGTGCCCCACAGGTAGGAAAATGGATTTAAGAAGAGGCCAGTTTAGCAGGACCTGGGAGGGAAAACGGTGCCAGCAAGTTTTCTCCCACTCTTCTCAGACAATCAAGAAAAAGGAAAGAGCAACACGATCTGTGTGTGAGAATCTGTAAAGGCCCATTTGTGATGGTGGTTGGAATATCCTGAGAAAGAGCCTTGGTCTTATCTTGGCTCAGACCTTGCTTCATAGAGTTACTAATGGGCCCCTTTGGTAGAGGCGAGGGTTCCGGATGAAGAACAAATACGCGAGCCTTGGTTCAGAGCAGTCAGGAGTGCTGGGTCCCACAGGAAGCTCTCAATGTGGGTATTCCCAGTTAAAAACTCACGAATATAAGAACAGGTACAACTAAGTCTCACCCTAGAACTAAAGCTGGCTTGGGATTGATTTTTCCATTTCTGTTCATCAGTTGTAAGAAAATTCTTACTGATAGGGAGACTGATGGGTTGGTAACTGAGGGGTTAGCCTTCAAAAGTCAGGGGTAGTTTGGCAGTTCAAACACAGCAAGGATAATGGTAACGTGACAAAAATCTAATTATTATGATTATTTTTCTTCTAAAATAGCCAATTCCTCGACTCTTCTTTGCGGGAGAACATACAATCCGTAATTACCCAGCTACTGTCCATGGTGCTCTGCTGAGTGGACTTCGAGAAGCAGGAAGGATTGCAGACCAGTTTTTGGGGGCCATGTACACCCTGCCACGCCAGGCCACACCAGGTGTTCCCACACAGCAGTCCCCGGGCATGTGAAGAGGCTGTTTACAAGGGAAGAGGCCCGTGCAGTAAGCAAAGCTCTTCTGGCAACATGTGCCACTGAGCCAGTCTCCTGGCAGCAGTCCGTGAACGCTGTCTGCTCGTTATGATCAGGAAGTGACTTGCTTGAGTGACTGGGAGTACGAGGACCTTCTCCTGTAATCTTGAATTCTGTGTTGTATGTGAGGACTGAATGAGGCAAGCACTGTGGAACTGTGGAGTAACGTCTTACACTCTGGTGTGTGTGAGGGGTGTGTGTGTGTATGTAGTATGTACTTTTTTAAAAAATATATATATATTTGAGAATAAAACTTCATAAAAAATTCATCCTGTTTCTTCTTTGGATTGGAGTTGTATACTAGATAAGGGTATTTTCCTTTGGAATGACAGTTTTCTTCTAAAGCCATAGTAATACCTGTCTATTCTGTTTAAGTAAGGATGAAAATAACAGGAGACAGGCGGCTTGGTCATGTAAGAAGATAGACTAGGCAGATATATCGATTCATCTAGTATGCATATGTAAGCATCACCATGCATATAGAATAGGGGCCACTTTTATGTAAGCTTCTGGATTATAACCACACACCTTGCTGGTCATGAACCTTGGGACCATAGTTTTAGAGGACATCAAAGCTGGCGTATTAACAGTCCACAGTGACAATATTTACATTACTTGGGTGAATAGTGACTCAACGTGTAGAAAGCAACCATGAGGCACAACTCTTCCAGAATAAAGAGGGAAGAAAGAAAATTTCTAAAATATTAAGTGCAAAGGACAGATGACCCACACAGACGTCAACTTCCACAATTAGATGGTGCCCAACCACCACTGCTGACTAAAAGGGATGTGAGTACAAGAGCCTGAATAGAGTTAAGGGGAAATATGAAACTCAAACTTGACCTAAGGGCTAGTCCAGTGGAGTGGGACTCCTCAAAATAGACACTGGACAACTTTTCAGGCTAACGAGGCCTGTAAGGTGAACAGTAACACCATGGAAGAGCTCGTTTCGATGAGCTTCATTGCAGTGCAGTTTCACCTCTCTAGGCCATCAGAGTTCCCATCAGAAGTCCTCATAGTCTATATAAAGTGGCGTGCAGAGGCTCCAGGGGTCATGCCTGAGACCACAGCTTGATCCCCCATGCATCAAGCAGGGCCTTGGTAAGCACTGTTGTGAACCATCTAGTCAGGACAGACCCATAGCTGACCCTTCAGCAAGTGTTCAGAAGCAGTAATCACAGGAGATGCCCATCCTCCCACAGACTAGCTGGCGGATTTGAACCACATGCCCTGGGGATTGCAGTGCATGTTCTTACCTCTAAGCCACCACAGCCTACTTGTCAAGCCTAAACCCAGTATTCTTGCTTTTAGAATGCAGATATACGTATCTTCTATGGGGTTGAATTACGACCAGGCAGTTCTGGTCCCATTAAGGGGCAAAAGTAATAATGCATAAACAGCTCTCTTCGGGCTGAGTTAAGACTTCAGTTGTTACCCTCAACCTGCCATCAATTCAGGTAACCAAGAATTCTACTCTTAAGGGAAAACTATCAAATATTCAAAAGCAGCCTTTAACCTTTAATATTCCCTAACCTGGGTTTTTCTTGGCTAACTAGCCTAGCCCGCAAGCTTAAGTATTTTGAGTGCCAGCCTTATTTGGCTCAAATAGAATAGGGACTTGTAGCTTTGCTGGAAGGTCCCTGGTTCTGTAATATATTGGCTTTCCTGGTACCTCAATTCCGAGTGCTGAGTGGCCTGAAGGTATTGAGAACTATGAAGCAGCTGTTGAGGAGGATGGACTTGGGTCCATACCCATCAAAGTCCACTGGCCAGTAAACCATACAAGTGGTGGTGGTGTGAGCTACCATCAAGTACAACTCAGTGACCCTACGAACAAAAGATCTGAACCTTGTTCTATACTGCGCCATCCTTACGCTTCCTGACACACAAGAGCCCGTTGCAGTAGTCACCATGTCAACCTAGTTGAGGGTCTGCCTCTTCTTGACCTACCCTCCACCCTTCCTACCATCATGTCCCTCTCCAAGGAATAGCACCTCCTAGCAATATGCCCAAAGCCTGTGAGGTGAAGCCTCGCCATTCTTGCCTGCAAAGAGCACTTCAGCTGTACCACCTCCAAGACATATTGTTCACTCTGTCGTCCATGGATGTTCAGTGCTCTTCTCCAATACCACAGCTCAAAGACTTCAATTCTTTTCCTGTCATCCTTATTTATGGTACAGATCTCGGATGCATAGCTAGTAACAGGAAAGACTATGGCTTGAATCAGACACAACTTAGGCCTCAACTGGCATCATTACTCTTGAATAAACGGGAAATTTACTAGTCTAGTAAGTCACTGGTATTGTGAAGTCTCAGGAAGTAATTAGGACTTTAAAATTGTACAAACTATTTTAATTATTAAATTTTATTAGTTTTAATGAACATTTAAAGGGATTTTGGGTTTCCATTCCTTCATTGCTGCACCATTCTCTCTACCCTCCTCCCCAGTTTGTTGTTCTTCCCCGCCATCCGAATGTGTTTTAATTGTCCAATTGCCTCAGTGCTTGTCAAAGTCAGTTCTGATTAATCTCCTTTGTCGGTGTGTCCTTTGCCATTCCCTATCACTCCTCCCTGAAAGAGACTTCACCCTGATTCATAAGGAAAAGGGGATGGCGTGTACTAACTATTTCTGTGTATTCCCTCACACCAAAGTCTGCAGAGACATGAAGAAATTTGCAGAGTGCAGGCCTGGGTTCAGACACCAGCTCAATCTTCATTTTCTATGGCATGTTCTTCGTGTTTAAGGATGACAAGCATGTTTTTTCAACCTTTTTTAGCCAGGAACTAAATTGTAAATCTCTTTCTTCCAATCTAATGCAAAGCTCAGCAGAACAAAAAATTGAGATCTGTCTTCCCCTCATCCTCGAGGTAGTTTTAGGCATCCTCGGAGCATCTTGGAAGCTTCTTGTGGCTCTTAGTTCCTATCAAGAACCTGATGAGCCATGGCTGAATAGGGAAGTAGCACCTCGTGTATGGTTTGGCCACATGATGCATCTAAATCACGATGTAGAGTCAGGAGCACCCTGGGACACACTCCCCAGACTGCAGCTAAGCTCATGGGCCAGGGAAGACCACAATCCCAAAATGTGGCAGTTAATTTAACATCTGTGTAGATTCTCCAGCCAAAACCCACTCATTCTCTGCAAAAGGGGCATAGTTGTATGCCACTGCATAATCTTGGTGCACAGGAACACATAGGCTTGTGAAAGTGCCCCATGGGGTTTCCAAAGCTGTAATCTTTACAGGAGACCGCCACCTCTCTGGTGGGCTTAAACTGCTAGCCTTTTTTTTTTTTTGGTCGGCAGCCAAGTACTTTAATCACTGCACCATCAGATCTTCTTAGCTATGGCACCCTCTGCCGTTAATTCTAATTTACAGTGACCACTCTTTGGGTTCCCAAGGTTGTAAATCTTTATTGGAGATTATCCATCTATCTCCAGGGAACAATTGATGTATTCAAGTCACCCACCTTTTGGTTAATAGTCCAACACATCGTGTGTGACCAGATCTCCTAATTATCCATAGAAACTTGCATTTATTTACTCACTTTTGTAGTAAGTGGCCTTGGCAAGCCAGTCAAGATGAGAAATCAAGTGGTCATTACCGAGGCTTTTAGGATGGAGTTTCGGATTTGCTCTGGACTTAACTATAAAAAACCCTCCCAGCAGGTTTTAATAACGTGCTCGCATCCAACTGGCTGGGGACAATTTTTTATGCCGTCTTGTTTCCATTACCTGAGTACTAGTAGAAATAGTATTTATTTCTCTAAGTTTATCTATATGCTGTAAAACATTTCTCCCTTTAAAGAAAAAAGTAGCAATCAAGACAATGATCTTGAATGTAACCTATCGTGTTCTGGTGGCCTAGTGATAAGGCCAACCCAAAGGCAGTAAAAAAGAACCCACCAGGTACGCCTCAGGAGAAAGCTGGCAATCTCCCGTGAGTTACAGCCTCTGAAAACTTGCTGGAAGGTCCAGTTATGAACTAAAACCCCCTCCAACTCTGATATGTTACGTGCTTTCGTAGGAGGGAGATAGGTATTTAAGCCTGTCACCACTAGGGGTTTTACACCAGTATTTGCTACATTTAACAAGCACCTGAGGCAAAAACCTTACCCCAGCTTACTATATTCATACCTATCGACCCGAGTTGTTGAAGTCTTTTAGTTGAAAAACATTCAAAACAAGGCAGCAATACTTACTCCTCTACAAGGGCCCCTACCATAGATCTACTATAAACAAATGCAATAAACCTGCTGCTGTTGCTGAGTGTCTAAGCCATGAGTTTGCCCACCTTTCTCCTGAGTAGGTGCTGGCAGATTTGAGGCACCAGAGAAACATGGCCTTGGGGTTAGGAGCTCCACTGTGTACAGACTATGCAACTATCACTCCCAATTTACGGAAAGGTTTCTGGAAATCTTACTTCCTTTTTCAAAAGGGGGCTTAATCTCTGGATGGCACAAACAGTCAGGACTATTAATATAAAGTTGGAAGTCCAAATTAGTCTAGATGCACCTCAGAGGACAGGTCACAGCCTTGAAAATATTAAAGCAATTCCGATCTGCATTTGGAGGACCACCATCAGCTGACACTAACCCCACAGGACTGAAGGAGCCATAGAATAGCCTTCCTCTGTTCATAGTTGCTGGGTCATAGTCGACTTGACGGCACCTAACACCACATTGGTTGTATTACCCTTAAGGTTTCTCTGGCTGTACCAGGGCAGCTCTGGTAGCTTGTCAACCCCCAGGCAGGTAGTGGGGAAAGACGGCCAGTCTCCCCAGACAACTTACAGCTCTTAAACCCTGCTCAAGGATCAGGATTACAACTCGCTGGCTCCTAACAAGTTATTTCAGTAGTGGGTGACCAGTCGTGCATTTCACAGTATTTTATAGTCAGAAGCTCTGTTCTCCAGGGCTAACTCTGCCGGTATCTGAACTACTGGTGGCCAGGCTTCCGACATCACAGACGCAAGTTACCTGAGTAAGACAAACTGACAGAACTGCTATTTTATCCTGTTGTATTACAGTAAATCCAAATCAGAACCTACATGACAGCACCATACAATTACCCTGGCAGCATGGCTGGAGAACACAGGGCCTGGAGTGAGTGAGTAGCCACTACGGAGGAACAAACACCAGGATCCAGAGTAAGTATACAGCAATGGAACTGCTGTCCAGGCAGGAAAGACCAGAGTTGGAAGTGTACCCGGTATTTGAATCGCAGCTCTGCCATTAACTTCAGAGGGACTCAAAGTCTGATACAGTAGGTGCTTCTAAGAGACCGTTTCTAAAGTAAGTGTTAACAGGCCACTTGGGAGACTTTTTGGGGTTTTTGTGACAAGCTTGAAAATGTAGTCAGGAACTAGCTAGCTGCAATGTGTCCGATTTGAGCTGTGTGTGTCCTGCATGCCCCGTCCCAGCCTCAGCAACACCAGAGACTGGCGAGGTGTCTGAGATGCAGTGAGAGATACTGGGTGCTTCCACACACAGCAGACAGACACAGATGACATGGACACAGGGGCAGCACTGACTCACACGAGAACATGGAAACTGGAGAGCTTTATTGGTTACATACTGTGTTGCAGAGTCAACAGAGGCATGAGCGCCGGTGGATACATGCAGGCAGGCAGCTTCAATTCTATACATGCACCCAAGGAGCCCTGAGTCACCGCTCATGGCTTTGACCTGGCTTCCAGGGATGGAGTCCAGCCTCCTCAGTCCCGTGCTTGAAGCAGGATGGAGAAGCTGCTGCGCCTGGACTCCAAGGGGGCAGGAGAGACCAGAGTACCTGCCTGAGCAAGGAGGTGTGGACAGACAAGACTGGTGCCCCACCAAGGGGCCAGTAATGCAATAACAATTTGAGGGCTACCTCCCTAACCCTCCCAATCTTTAAAATACAAAAAAATAGACTTTATTCTCTTAAAAATACATTCCATTCAGTACATGTTCTGAGCTGTGAAGCAGCAGGAAAATAAGGGCCCCTTTCCTATGCTCTTGGTTGTGAGGCTTGTGAAGAACCCCCGTTCCCCACCTGGGGTCTTCAAAGGATAATTCCTAAAAGCAGCTCTTCCAAAGCAGTCTCGCTGGGGTAACAAAAAACCCACCCCAACAAAGGCAGCTGGGAACCCAGCCTCTGGGTCCCTATTCCTTTACTGGGAGGTGGTAGCACTTGGCACTGATGCATTAAATATAAAGAACAAAAACTGCCCCAGGACGACATGCCCTAGACCAGTACTGACCCCCACCCACCCCTACAGAATGGGGGGATTTATGTGCAAGCTTGCCTGCAGCCAACATTAGGGCTCTTGTCCCACTGCAAAACCTTCAGCCACCCAGCAGCGGTGTCACTTCCACCAAGACAGAAGCAGCTGCAGCGCCTCCGTCTACTGCCTGTCGCTGGCCCTGGCTGCCTTCTGTACCAGAGCGAAGAAACAGGCAGCAGGTGGGTGAGACCATCTCCCGCATGTAGCCAACTCGACTTCCAACTCAGAAGCAAAGACAACAGGTTCCCCACCCTCATAGGAACCGCCCCACCAACACACACCTGTCAAGAGTTAGCCAGGCTGCAAAGGAGACTTCTCAAAGTGGGTTTGTTGGCTGGAACCATGGACATATTTGGCTTGATTAGACAACTAAATGCTCATCTACCAGGTCTCTCTCCTCTTTCTAGAGGTTTCTTTCAGGGCCCCTGATGGTGAGACCTGGGTCCAAACAATCACACTGTGGTTGCTTGTTAGAAATGTGCTTTCTAACTTTGGAATTTGAGAGCCAGCCTTGCCAGCCAGCCATCTGAAGCCCAGAGGAAGAGCCTCAAGCCTTCACTTGCAGTTACAAATGGCATTTTCCACAATGCTGAGAACACTTAAAAATAAAATCTATTTTATAGCGGTTCTACAAAGTGTGCAGATTAAGGAAACAATTACTTATCCTGAAGTAACTGTTACAATCAAACCTTATTGCACTCAGATTTCAAGATGGCAGCCCCAGCAGGAGGGGACCACAGCTGTCCCTTGTCTACAGAGCACTGTGAAGAGCAGCAGACATCATGCTACTGAAACATGGAAAGATCCAGACTTTGGTACCAGGAGCTACAGCACCAGAATCCAAGGCTCCAGGGCCCAAAGATGGGAACTACTGGTGTGATATTTGGGGGCATGGCTTGGTGCCCTTCCATCTCCACCGCCAGAGAAGGTCACAGGCTTATTTCCTGTGCTCTCAGTTGACCACCACAGAAGTCAGTTTCCACTGGACCCTCAGGGTTGCCAACTAGTGAAGGAGAATGGCAAGGAGGCTGCAACCCTAAGCCTGCTGGTTTCTGGCCAGTGGCCCGGGCCACAATCACCAGGGAAAGATCCTGAAAACATCTTAAGTCACACATTTGAGGCGGGGATGTGGTGGAATGGCAAGCAACGTGACAATGCCCTAGACTGGCAAATCTTAAGAAAACAGAAGAGTGAGCACAACATTCCTGTCCCCGAAAGGAAGGCAAGCCTCATGCTTCTCCAGGGTGGCAGAAACCAGTACAGCTAGAGGCTGGACACTGACTGAAGGCTGAGATGACTCACAAGGGGGCTTGCCAGGGGATTCAGAGGGAGGCACAGGAGCAAGACAGAGTTGTGCTGTGGAAAGCATCCTGGCCTAAGGGCCAAGAGAGTGTGGCCCTGGGCAGGGTTAGAGTTCCAGCAGGCCTCAAAGGCTGCCCGGGCAACCTCATTTCCCAGATTGACAGGTTGAGGGCGCTTCTCTCCTAGGAGTTTAAAACATAGAACAGATGGAAAGAATAACCCCAGAGAAACATCAGAAAGGGGGGCAGAGATACCTTCCAAAAATGAGAATCCCACCACATGGGATAGAATGCCCTCAGATATCATCTCAAAGACTTGTCCAAGGTCCTACAGAAAGAAGACAGCAAATCCACAAAGAAAACTCAGGTTTCCTGACTCCTTATCTATTGCTTTTTTTCTTCCACGATGAAGCAGCAGTGCCTGCTTCTCAAAGGCAGCCTTTGAAGGGGAGAATGCTGTAGGGAAGGAGCCAAGAATACATAGGCCTTCTTAACTTCCACATGTGAATGATAAAATCAACAAGGTTGCACTTTATTCATGTGGCTTCTGGAAAGGTCCACTGCACATGGCACTGTGTCGGTTTGGGGTCCTTAGTGGGAATGGATCCCTATCCTCCAATGCAATCATTATCCTGAGCGCTGATGTGCAGAATCTGCGGCCCGCTTCTATAGGAATGCATCACGGTAAAGTGCGATACCTCCTCGGGGGGCATGAGGGAGAAGGAGATGGAGGGGGGACCCTCACCATCCACCCATCTCCTCCTTGCAGAGGAACTAAAGGGAAATTGCTTCTTCCTGCTGGAAGCTTCCTAGGAGGCCGAGTGCTGAGTGATGCCAAGCTTAGTCTGAAGATATTCCAAGGTGGAAATGTGGACTTGGCTTAAAGTCTCCAGGCACAGGAGAGAAAGCAGCATTATCAGTGCTCAGGGAAGGAAATGCATGGGGCGTATGAATGTCTGGGTGCTCTGGAAGGTTAAGCAGAGGGCTGGAGGGAGGGATGTCATTCCAATGAGAATCCTCATGGGGGCTGGGCCAGAGCAGCTTCACTCTAATGGGTTTTCCCAGGACCCCTTTAGAGGCAGCAAAGACCTCTCTACTTTGAGAGTCTAAAGGAAAGACCTCCAAGGTAGAAAGCTTTAGATGGACCTGATGGCTGGTACATAGTGGACATTGTGCCCTTACGGCAATCAAGGCATGCTGTGTGGAGACTGAGAAAGGGGGCACTAACCATACAGGGAAGGGCTGCCCTATGATACAGAAACCAGTCAGGGAGTGGAGCAGAGTTTTGGCTGCTGCTGTGTGCTGGAGATTCACCATGTCCATGTTCTCCACCTGGGGATGAGAGTGGTCCTTACTTCTGGAGGGAGTAGGTTGGGGAGGGAGGACTCATGCATCAGGGAAAGGCTGGCCTGGCTGGCTCTGTCCAGTTGGAGTCTCTGATCCTCTCTGGCCAACTAGCAGAATGGTCTGTGCCACAGCCTGGCTCTCTGCCGCAGTCTCCCAGCCAAGGCCACGCGTCCCCGCCTGGTTAACTGGCCCTGTATCCTTCGTGTGAAGGAAGGTGGAAGAGGTGAGAAGCAGGAGCAGAGGGGAGACAGTAGACTTCACCCAGCCGACTCAGTTTTCCTCAGCACAGGGCCTGGGTGGCCGTAACCGGTCCTCGGCCCATACCCACCCAGGATCTGGCAGCCCCTGCTTCACAGGCAATTCAGGCTGGTCCAGGGAGTTGTGCGGTCGCCTGTAGACACCAAGTGTGCAGTCTTCACTGTCCTCCTGTGCCAATAAATGACAACAGTGAGCTGTGGAGGGGAGCCTGGTGAGGAATAAGACACTCCTGCCCTTCACCCCAACTGTCTACCTCCCAGACCACAGTACAGCTATAAAGAGAAACTGCCAAAGTGTGGTCTCAACACAGGCCAGTAAAGGGTTCTTGGAAATGAGAGAAGACAAGGAGGCTCACACTGAGCAGGAGCCTCTAGGAACGGGCCTGGGGTGGGAACAGGGTGTTGCTCTCTCTTCCTTGACTTCTACAGGCAGCATGCTTCTGAAAGGTGAGAGACGCTCTCACAGGCAGGGAGATGGGCTGAAAGGGGTGCTGGTCAGTTGATGCTTTAACAGGCCAGATAGCTTTCCAGCCTAAAGATCATAAAGCAGGCCCAATGTCAACCCTCTCTCATCCCCTGTGACAGCAGCCTGCAAAGACCTGCTGTCTAAACTGGGGCAGCCAAGAACCTGTCCATCTGGTTCTCATCTCGGCTTCACAGAAAGGGTGCTGCCTCGCTCAAAGCTGCCCTCCACTGTAGCTGGCGCTTACACTTCCTTTCTAGAACCGCTTCATGGGACAAGGGGAGCCCCTTTGGCTACAGTGGCAACCCCAGAGAACAGAGGCTGTGATTATTCTTCATGAGAATTCACAGAGAGCATTATAGACGGGAGAAAAATGGAAGGTCCTATTTCTCTCTGACAAATACTTTCCTCAAGTCAGGCCAGGCCCACCAGATTTTCAAGAGTTCTCTGAGCGACCCATGTCCTCCAGTTCTACAGTTCCCTTATCATGGGTCCCAGGGATCCGAATAAAAGAAGAAGAAAAGGGGAAATGGAAGGAAGGACAAGAGAAGGGGGTGAGGCGGAAGAAGGGGACTCACCAGGCCCGCTGAGTGGTTCCAGGCTGCTGCAGGGACGCCGACTCCTGCACGGCTGCGCCGGGTGAGCACCTCGGATACAGTGAGGCTACTCTGTGTCCTTCTAGAGGGCTCAGGGCCATCACCTGCATTCCCCACCTTGCGAGTGCTCTGTTCAAGAAGGTACGACCGGGGCTGTTCAAGTTCTGAGAAGTCTGTGGAAGACCTCTGAATGTAGGCATTGGCTGAATCCACATTTTTACCTCTTTGAGTTGGGGAGTCATCTAAGGAATTCAAGTCTCGCCTACTCTTCCAGGCATTCCGCACAGTGACGTGCCGGGCATCTGCGGAGCCCACTTCTGAGGAGTTATTATGGCTTTTCCACCTGATTGTCTCAGCAGGAGGTGTGTGGCTGTTGCGCTCCACAGAATCTGATGCCTTGATGATGATGCTGCTCCGAGACACCACTGTTTCTGGCCTGTTCTTCAGGGGCCCGTCTCCCGTTCTTTCACTCTCTGAGAGCTGCAGGGTGATGTCGTGTTTGTGAATGGAGAGCTCAAAGGGGGAGCTGACATAGTTGCTAACCGATGTGAGCTCTAGTGGCCCAACCTGGATATTGCTGGTGGATGTGTGCCTCTCCTTTGAGGCCTCCGCAGGGGTGGCTCTTGGGTTGCTACTGTCAGTGGGGTAGATAGTAATACTGCTGGTCACTTTGTTTTGGGATTTGGACATGGACTTCTGTTTCTCTGGCACAGCCTCGGTTCCAGACCCGCCCATGATTTTTTTCACATCCTTATCAATGATGACGGGTTTGATAATGGCTCTGGACCGCAAGGCCTCTCTGGGGCTGAAGGGCCTTTGGCTCTTCGCTCCCACACCATTGGCATCTGGAGGCTCTATGGCAGTGGGGGAGGCTCTGACAGGTTTCACAGATTCACCTTCTGTTCCAACATCTTTGTCATTCTCAAACAGGGAGGTTCTAAGCGCTCCTCGAGATTTCCCTTTTTCTCTAGAGCTGGGCTGCTGTTTGGACTCCGGCTCTGGAGTGATGGTGGTGTTGACCAATTTGGCAGTAACAAGAGATGCCATGTCCAAGTCATCATCTGAGTCTGGTTTCTCTCTGCCACTGGATTTGATCACTCGACACCTCAAGGCTTCATGCTGACTGCTGTCCTCCATCACAACTGCTATAGGATGATCAACTGCTTCTTTATTGGGGGTTGAAAAGCTCTGAAGGATGTTCTCTTGACTTTTGGAGTTAGAGCCGTAAGGGTATTTCGATAAAACAGGAGCCTTGGAGTTTGGAGAATTGGGATCAGTCTCCTGACTGTTGGCTGATTTTTTGCCCTTTGCGAGCCCTTCTGAGGAGGATCTTCGAGATGAGGCTTTGGAGCTTCCAGAGTCTGCAGCCTGTGTTGCTTGGCTTCCACTGGCAGATACCTGCACCCTCTTACCACAGAGGGTCTCAGAGGTGTCAGAAGCCTTGTCACCTCTACCTGCTGTGTCACTGAGAACAGATCCATGGGCAGTGTCATTAAATGCTCTTGTAGTCTTCTCCACTCTTCCCTTCAATGTGCTCTCATTGCCCGGCTTGGAAGTACCTTTCCAAACTTTATTGTGTTCCTGGGCTGCTGGTGGGTAGCGGCTCAACACCGAGGGCTGATCCCTGGACTTCTTCCCTTCATTCTGACAGGAGCCAGATGCAAATCGGTCTTCAGTTCTTTTTGTCTCCTGAGTCCCACTGTCCATACCTACCCCCAAGTTGCAACCTTTGGCTGCCCTCCTGTTGGGGAAACTGGGCGAGGACAGCTGCCTGTGGCTAAGAGAATAGTTTTCATTATTGAGAGCAAAGTCCCTGTTCCGGTGCCGTTCCCGCTTATGTTGCGGTGACAGCTCCCGGGATGTGTGTTTAGACAGTGACACCTCGTTCCCGTGGCCTCGAAATTTAGTCCTTTCGTGCCGGCCTTTGCTGGACAGGAAGGCATCTTCTCCTTCTACCTCCCCATTTTCTAACTCTTTCTGTTTCTTGATTTGTAGCTTTATCTCCTCCAATTGGCTGGCTAAAAGTTTGTTTTTATTTTGTTCACTTAGGTAATTATCTTGAAGGTCATTATTTTTGGCTCTCATTTTCTTAAGCTCTTCTTCCAAAGATTCAAAATGTTTGATCTGTGTTTTAAGTTTCTCTATTTCTTGGTTAAGGTCTTTGACTTTGTTGTCTTCCTGATTTCGGTTCTTTTCATTTTCTGACTTGTTTCTTGCTTCATTCTCTACCTGCTTCAGATAGTCCAGATTGCCCTTCCTTCTTGATTCCTTGGATGACAATGTGGAAGAGATCCCGTCCTCAATCCGCAGGTCATTGGAAGCATTCCGTGTGTAATCGCGGTTCATTTTTTTGTTCTGTTCCAGCTTCTGTGTGAGCTCCTTTATTAATTTCTCATTTTCTTTCTCCTTTTCATTCAAGTATTTTCTCTCGCTCACAAAGCTCAGAGTTAATGATTTCAGTTTTTCTAACTCTGACACTAAATTCTGCTCTGTTTTATCCAGGCGGTCTTCAGAAGATTCTAGTTCTTTCACTTTGACCCTGAGCATTTCCAGCTCTGAGGAGATTTTTTTGGTTAGGTTTCGCTCCTCATTTAGGCTCAGACAAAGCTGAGTGCAGTCATTCTTACTTCTGCTGAAGGCCTCCTCCAGCTTCTCTAGCTCGGCCATTCTTTTCTGAAGCCGTTCAATCTCTAATTTCAGCTCCTGGGTGAGGTTCTCCTCCTCTTCGAGCTTCTCCTTCATCAGCTGGCACAGATCCTCAGCTCTCTTAATTTCTTCATCTTTGCTCTCAATTCTCATCACCCGCTGGCGCAGCACTTCTATCTCTGCCAGCATGCTGGAGTTGCTGCCTTCTGCCTGAATCACTTTGTCCTGGAGATCTACAAGCTCATCTTCTGCTTTCTGGAGGTTTTTGGTGGCTTCCTCCAACTCATCAAGGCGTCGGCTTAGACTCTGCAGCTTAAACCGCAAGTGGCGGCTGGAGGCTGTTTCCTTGTAGCTTGTGCACTCAGCCATGTCTACTGCCAGCCAGTATAGGTCCCAGAGGAATCCAATTCCACTCAACGGTATGGGAATCGGTTACCTTTCTCTTGGCATCCACAACTTTCTTTGGCAGCTGGAGACCATTCTCAGTCTACAGAAGGAAAGTAAAACGTGTGTCAGTCAGCAAATATAAAACCTGCACTTCAGTTCCCATTTGTAATCCCTAGGTCTAGAATATAACACGTGATCAAATTAACTGAAAGAATAACTTTGAATAATCTTGCAAGAAAATACACACCTCATTTCTCAAAGCAGGATATAAGAATAGTGGCCATTTGCTACATGTCTAACCTCAGGAGAGCCATTAACCTTTCCACAAGCCATTAACCAAGTAAATTGAGCCTCACTTCTACTTAGTAGTAAAATGTGGATCATTATGCCTCCTACATCTCTCCCTTGGGGAGCTCTGATGGCGTCCTCTGTAGGGAACTGCGCTGTTAATCCAAAGGCAGCACATCTCTAGCAGTTCAATTCCACAAGCTGCTCCAGGGAAGAAAGATGGGCAGTCTCCTCCCATGTGATTTACAGTCTCAGAAAACGGATCTTAGCTGAAAGCAGGGAATACCAGAGGAATTTCTATCTGTGTTTCGTTGACTATGCAAAATTGTTTGACTGTGTGGATCGTAACAAATTGTGGCTGACTCTCAGAAGAATGGGAATCCCAGAACACTTGATCATGCTAAAGAGAAACCTATACTTGGACCAAGAGGCAGTCATCAGAACAGAG
>NW_006399778.1:7965383-7966778 GCF_000299155.1 Elephantulus edwardii | reverse complement strand
AGACAGTGCGACTGGCACAGGACAGAGCAGAATTTAGGGCTGTTGTACATAGGGTCACTATGAGTTGCAATCGACTAGATGGCACATAACAACAACAACAACATGAGTTGGTTCCAGCTTGACAACAATGAATCTGAGTTTGAAATCTCTCTCTAAAAGTTATTTGAGACAATGCAAACAAAGTTATTGGTAAATGATGACTCACTAAATAATCTTAAGATTATTACAAGGAAAAGGTAAAAGGAATTATTATTGTAAACTAAAAGTGATATAAATTAATCCTTTAGCCTTGTTATATAAACGGTAGGTTCCACAACGTACTAAAGCAACTATCCCACATCTGTTATCATCTCTCCTCTTTCAAAAGAATGATATATAGTGAGCTCTGGTGGCCTGGTGGCAAGAAGCTATACTGCAATCCCAGAAGTGCATGGTTCAAATCCACCAGATGCTCTGCTGGAGAAGGAGAGACAATCTCCTCCTGTATCAGTCAGATCTGATTTGACGGTACACACAAAAAAATAATAAAGAATAGTTTTTTAAAAAAAGAACAATATATTTATTACTTGAACTCAGGAACCATTTAGATACCCTGACTAGTCAATAGGCAACTTCTACAAAATACACTCTTTGGCATTTCAACAGAAATATTCCATTCAGGTCCATTTTGCCACCTCCTTACAAATGTTATGAACCAAGATTCTTAACAGAAGAATAGTCTCAATTTTGTTTTGTTTTTTAAAACTATTTTACTGGGAAAAGTCTGCAGTCAGGGATCTCTCCAAAATCTAAAGAACAAGGATGGCAGTTTAAAGATTAAGGTATACCTACCTGCTCCAAGCTATGATTTTTTTTTTTCAATCACTTCTTATGTATTTGAAAGTTGGATAGTGGATAGAAATGACAGAAGAATAACCGATGCCTTTGAGTTTTGGTGCTGAAGAAGAGTACTAAATATCCCATGAACTGCCAAAAGAACAAACAAATACGTCTTAGAGAAGGTGCAGCCAGGTGCTTGTTAGAGGGAACAATGGTGAAACTTCATCTCGCATACTTTGTGCATGTTGTGAGGAGGGGCCTGATCTTGGAAAGGACATCATGCTCAGAAAAGTGGAGGGTCAGTAAAGAGAGGAAGATCCTCAACGAGATAAATCAACAGTGACTGTAACAATGGGCTTTAAGTATGTGGCAGAGATAGTGAGGACTGTACAAAATAGGACAGGGTTCAGGTATTTTGTTCATAGGATCACATGAGTCATAGGTGACTCAACAGCACCAAACAATAACATACACCAACATTTGAGCAAGAGCCTACGGTGATGAAGGAAGAAGTTCAAGCTGCTTTGAAGGAAATAGCAAAAATTAAGGCCCCAGGAATAGATGGTATACCAATTG
>NW_006399778.1:7962847-7964593 GCF_000299155.1 Elephantulus edwardii | reverse complement strand
GGTCCTTGGAGAGGGACATCATGCTTGGTAGGGTGGAGGCACAGCGCAGGAGGGGAAGACCCTCTATGAGGTGGACTGATTCAGTGACTGGGGTAATCGGGATGGGTGTGTCAGAGGCAATGTGATTGGCACAGGATAGAGCAGGGTTTACGGCTCTAAACATAGGGTTGCTATGAGTTGCAAACAACTCAACGACACATAACAACAACAATAGGGAAAAGGATTATCAAGGTATTATCCTGTCAAAGTCTTATCTTGTATGTCATGTCTTAATTGTTAAAACAGAAGAATGGATTAATATATCTATTTTTAAATAATTTAACAAAAGGAGAAAAACCCACACTTTTCAAGGACCATTACAACTCTCATTGTCGTTGGGTTAAAACCAACTCACAAATCAGCCTCCAGCAGGCTTCTGAGACTCTAAATTGCATGGGAGGAGACTGTCCATCTTTCTTCTACAGAGCCACAAGTGGATTTGAACCCCTAGCAAGGTGCCGCCTGTAGATAGGAGCACAACTCCCTATAGACTACGAGGCCAGAGATCCCTTACGAATAGTAAGTTCTACAAAATTAAAAAGTAGACAATAGATTTCCAATCCCACAGGTTTGGCAAACTTGAAAGCCTGAAAAAAATCTCTTCTTACAACATCTAAAAATGCTAAATTATTTAACAACAAGCATTTATAATTCATGGTTGACCTCACAGTTAGTAACAGACATCTCGGCTAAAACCTCAACAGTTTATTAATTAAAAAAAAAAGTCTAAAAGGAAAAACAAAGCACTGGGGCTGTCCTAATGAGGTCTTGCACAGTGGTTAAATGCACAGCAGCTAATGATAAGGTCAGCAACTCAAACACCTCAATTGCTCCGAAGAAGAAAGATGAAGCAGGTCAGCTTCCATAAAGAGGTCCATCCTAAGAAACCCTATGAGGCTGTTCTCCTCTACAGGACAGATTCCCCTTGTAGAGTAGTAGATTTAAGTCAAGAAGCTTAGGTTACAGAAGAGACAAAAACTTGGGATTCAAAAATAGAGCTGAGACAAGCCCTCCTCCCCTTCAATCTAAAGCTAAGATCACTGGAGCACATGGACAGCTTCAAGGAAAGGGCTGCCCACTGGGGTGATAGGGTTAGGGTGGAAAACACCTTACTGGTATTGTTGTTGCTGTTATGTACCGTCGTGTCACTTGCAACTCATAGTGACCCTATGTACAACAACCCTAAACCCTACTCTATCTTGTGCCGATCTTGTCTCTGACATGCCTATCCCCATTACCCTAAGTCTCTTAGAGGCCAGGGGTATTATTCGTTGAGACTGGATAATCTCAGGTCTGTCCTCATTTAAATTAATTTATCATTTTGAAGAGCTTAAAATTTAAATGTAAACCATATAAGCGATCTAGGCTAAATTAATTGAGAAATGAGTATAATTTTTCCCAATAGCTTTTTACAAATTAATTAATTAATTAATTAATTAATTTTTCATTTCAATGAACATCTACAGAGATTTTGGAATTCCATTCATTCACTGTTGCACCCGTCTCCTCGCCACTGCCCCCCCACCCATTTGCTCCTCTCCTTCAAAAGCAAAATAAAAACTTCCTCATTGGTACACACCCCCCCCCCGCACATCCCCCAACCCCAAACTGCAACACTCATTCCATACTCTTATGATAAACATAATGCCCTAAAATATAATACTTTTAAACTATTCTCTCCCCCATAGACTTCAATGCCGTAAACAT
>NW_006399778.1:7941086-7960557 GCF_000299155.1 Elephantulus edwardii | reverse complement strand
TGAATAATATTGCATGAGTTCCTTGTTTTTTAATGCAGCATAGTATTCCATTGTGCGAATATACCACAGCTTCTCTAGCCATTCGTTTGTTGATGGTGTTTCTTGTAATAATGTTTTGTCATTTTCTTTGACTAGATCTTTTGTGTTTCTAGTTATATTTACTCCCAAATATTTAATCTTGAAATGAGTATATTTTAAGAAAGTCTTGTTAATATCCCTGAGAAACCTGCTGCAGAGATAAACATACCCTGGAGAGGCAGAGATAAACACACCCTGGAGAGGCACACTCTACTGTGCTTACAAAGAACTTCCCAACACACTGAAATCCTGCTGGACCTGATGTTCCGATGCCAAATTAAAAAACACATAAGAATAAGAATCAATTGATTAGTATGACTGAATAAAGTTCAACTATACCAGAAAGAACCAAATTAAAAAAAAAAAAAAGATATAAAGACGAGACTCATCAGTCTGAAAAAGATTAGTGGAACCCCTGAGGCTGTGGCCCTTAAAAGCCCTACAAGCCTGGAACTGAATCCACTCCCGGAGATTAAACTTCAAACAAGAGACAGAACTAAAAAGTATGTATTAACAGTAGGGAGGAATGTATTCCTTGGTATACAATCAACTATATGAGACCTAAAGGGCAGCATCTATCCAAAAATGATGCTCAGGAAAGAAGGGTTAATGGAAATGAAGAACTCAGGAAGGAAGTGGGAAGTGTGCAGTTACAATGTCACAAACAAAGTATGTATAATTAGCTGATGGAAAACTCATTTACTACACTAGAAAAACAAAAAACAAACAAACAAAAAAACACCAAAAAACCTCATAAAATAAATACATTCCAATGTGTAAAATCATAAAGGAGGAGTAAAACACAGGTAAAAAGAATAAAAGATTTAAAAATTAATTTAAGACAACAACTAGAAAACAAATAGCATATTAAATACACAGTGATCAAGAAGTCAGCAAAAATAAATTAGTGTGCCCCTCAGCACTTACAGAGATCTGGAAATTTGCCACGAAGGAGATGTGATGTTCACATTGATACCAGGCTCAGTAAAGCTGTCTGAGTCAAATGAATAAGAAATGTCTCATAATATATTCACATACGGTTGTCCAGGAAATGTAATGAGGATGAGGATCCCCCAAACTAGTTACCTATTTACTTACCTGTCATCACTTAAAAAAATCTAGTCAGTCAATGAGGATGAGAATAGTTGATTTCAAAGTCACAAAATGACCCAAGAAAAGGGTAAAGTGGCCCAAAATTAAAAACATCTATTAGGCAGTTCAAAAAGAAGGAATAAAAAGGGGGGGGAAGTAGATATAACTTTGAAAAGATATCGGCTAAAAAAATTTCCAAAGCTGTTGAAAATATGAAAATTCTAAAGCACGATAAAAATTTAATTTGCACCTAGACCCAGAAAGAAAGAGAAAATCTTAGCAAAGCAACAAGAAGGGCTGTAGAAGGAGACAATTATTCTGTGAAGAAAGAACAGCTGAACTAGTTCTTCAAAGACAGCAGTGTCTTTAAAGTTTTAAGAGAAAGTAACTGTAAACCTAGAAAACACATACTCAGCTAAATTATGTTGTTGTTATATGTCGAGTCTGAAGTAACTCATGGCTGACCCTCCAGTGGATTTTTCAGAGGCAGTAAATCCCATAGAAGCAGCTGGCAGATTGGGCTGGCAACCCAATTCCTTACCACTAGGCTTATCAGAGCAACCTAAACTATGACAGTAATTAAAAACACTTTCAGAAAATTAAAGTGCAAATATTTATTACCAACAGACCCTCACTGAGAGAATTATTATTAAATGGTATACTTTGATGCATATGATACTTTTGTGGGGAAAAGTTAATCCTATAAGAATGGCATAAGATTTAAGAAGAAACAAAAGTAAAGAAATTGATTGAAATATGTCTTGGAGAGGGTGCAGCCAAAGTGCTCTTTGGAGGCAAAGATGATGAGGCTTCACCTCACATACTTTGGGTATGTTGCTAGAAGGGGTTATTCCTTGGAGAGGAATGTGATGCTCAGAAAGGGAGAGGGTCTGCAAAGGAGAGGAAAACCCTCAACCAAGTGGACTTCCGCAGTGACTGCCGCAATGGGCTCTAGTGTGTCAGGAGATGTGAGGATAGCACAGGATAGGACAGGGTTCAGATCTGTCCATATGGGTGCTATGGGTTGTACTTGACTCGACGGCATCTAACAAAAACAACAACAAATTGACTCAGTTCAATCACTAACAAAAATTCATTTGAGTCAGGGATGGGGTAAAAGGATAAAACCAACATGTAACTATAAAAAAAAGTACTTAGGTACACAGATCAAAAGGCAAAAGGAGACTGAATGATTCAAAATCAAGGAAGATATGCAACTTCTTATCTCTCTTTTCACTAATTCAAGCAATATGTTATTCAAATAACCTAAGCAGTTGGACTGTATAAAAAAATGCAGCATCTGGATTAGAGGAAGAGTCAACAGCAACCTGTACATGGATGACACACCTTGCTTGTTGAAAGTGAAGAAGATTTAAAGCATTTAATGAGGAAGGATTACACCTCAACAGTAAGAAATGAAAAGTCTCCACAACTAGACTAATAAACAATATTATGATAAACAAAAAAGAGTGACACTGTCAAGAATTTCATGTTACTTGGATCCACAAACAACACCCAAGGAAGAGCCAAGAGTCAGGAAATCAAACAATGTAATACATTGGGCAAATCTGCTTTAAAAGACCTCTATAAAACATTAAAAAGCAAAAATGTCATTTGAAGGATGCATCTGACCCATGTGAAAGCTAAACAAAACACTGAAGAATAATCATTTAAAAACATTTTAATGCACATTTTAATATTTATTTCATCTAAAAGAAGGAAGTTAAAAAGAAACAAATATGAATTATGGTGTTGGCTAAGAATACTAAATATGTATGCCACAGACTTGAAGAATTAACAGAACTAACTTAAAAGTAGTAGAGTCAGAATATTTCTTAGGATAGAGGACTGCAAGATTTTATCTCACTTACTTTGGAGGGATTATGGGAGGGATTAGTACTTGGAAGGGGGCATCATGCTTGGTAGAATAATGGATTACGTCCTGTCATGTGTATATCTCGAGTTGCTAATCAGTTTTCCTTCAATCTGATGCTACATTCTTAATACCACCCAGCTTCTCAGAGTATTTGCTCAACATACAAACTGACTTCTTCTTGTTAGGTGCCACTGAGTCACCTGTGATTCATAGTGACCCTATGTATAACAGCTCTGAACTCTGCCCTATCCTGAGTCATTCGGTCTCCTACACACCTAGTCCCATTACTCCAGTCACTGTGACAGGCCTTCTTATCAGGGTTTTCCTCTCCTGCACTGTCCCCTCTACCCTTCCAAGCATGATGTCCTTTTCCAAGGACTGGCCCCTCCTCGTCACATGCCCAAAGTATGTGAGACAAAGCTTCAAAATCCTTGCTTCCAAGGAGCAGCCGGGTTTCACCTTCTCCAAGACACACCTGTTTGTTCTCTTAATGGCCCATGTTCAATACTCTTTTCTAGTACCACAGCTTAAAGGCATCAATTCTTCCATCATACTTAGTCATTGTCCAGCTCTCTGATACACAGCAAGTAACTGCAAAGTGCATGGCCTGAATTAGGTGTACCTTAATCTCTAGACTAGTATCATTGCTCTTTAGCATTTTGGAGAGGTCACTAAGTACAGATTTACCTAATGCAATTTGTCTTTTGATTTCCTGACAATCTCAATCTCTTTTCTATTGTAGTGCTACCAACTGGCCCATTATAGCGAGAACTTTTGTTTTCTTAATATTGAGCTGTAACCATAATCAAGACCACAGTCCTTGACCTGCAGGAAATGCTTCAAGTTCTCATCAGTTTTGGCAAGCAAGGCTGTGTCATCTGCATAAAGCAGGTTGTTGAGTGTTCCTCCAATCTTTATGCTACATTCCACCTCAAAAAATCTAGCCTTCTGAATGATGTATTCCACACACTGACTGAAGAGGTACAGAGAAAGGACACATTCCTGATTTTGAACACTGCAGTGTTTTTCTTACTCTGTTTATAGACTGTTTCCTGCTCCAGGTTTAGCCTTAGCATGAGCACAATCAAGTGTTTTGGGTTCTATCCTTCTCAATATTAGCCATAATTTGTTGTGATCTCCACAGTCAAATGCCTTTGCATAGTCAATAAAGCTCAAACAAACATTCTTCTGGTACTTTGCTTTTATCAAAGACCCATCTGACATGTCCCTACTGCTATCGTCTCTTTTTAAATGGGCTTATATTTCTGCTAGTTTTCTATCATAGTACTGTTCTAATAGTTTTTGGATAATCTTCAGCAGGATTTTGCTTGTACGTGATATAGGCAATATTGTTTGATCATTTCCACATCTGTTGCTTCACTGTTTTTTGGAATGGGAAGGTACAATGAAAAAATACAACCTACAAATTGTCTGATTATAAACCACGCAAAAAATGTCTCCTTCTACGTTCAAATGACTGCTTCTGATAGACAGATTTATATATAGATTCCACACAAGCACAATTAAGTGTTCTTGGATTCTGACTCTTCTCAGTATCATCCATAATTTGTATCGATCCACACAACTGAATGTCTTTGCATTAGCCAATAAAATACAAGCAAGCATATTTCTGATACTTTTGCTTTCAGCTAAGATCTATCTGGCTTTACCATGTTATCCTTTAGTCTAGTCTCTTCTGAATCCAACTAGTATTTCTACCAGTTCCTTTTCAATGTCCTGCTCTAATAATTTTTTTAAAATAATCTTAGTAAGATTTTATTTACATGATATTGTTTGATAATTTCTAAGCTCTGTTATATATATATATTTTTTTAATTTTTTTTTAAGGACCAGCTGGTTGGCCAGATAGCAGTCTTCCAAATTTCTTTCTCTTTGCTTTTAGGAGTTAGGGTGTGATCTAGTAACAGTCATAGTAACAGGTCTTATTTGTATGCATCAGAGAGTTGGACAATGACTAGGGAGGATAGAAGGAGAATTGACGCCTTTGAGCTGTGGTGCTGGAGAAGAGTACTGAATGTACCATGGACTGCCAAGAAAACAAACAGATTCATCCTAGAGAGGGTTAAACCAGGCTGCTCTTTGGAGGCAAGGATTCTGGGGCTTCGTCTGACATACTTTGGACATGTTGTAAGGAGAGACAGGTCTTTAGAGAGGGACATCATGCTGAGCAGAGTGGAGGGACAGCACAGGAGGGGAAGACCCTCTATGAGGTGGATTGATTCAGTGACTGGGGTAATCGGGATGGGTGTGTCAGAGGCCATGAGATTGGCACAGGATAGAGCAGGGTTTAGGGCTGTTGTACATAGGGTCACTGAGTCGCAAACGACTCGACGGCACATAACAACAACATCAACATAGCTATTAATCAATCACTCACTGAGCATTGTATTTCAGGACATGAGGACATCTCTTAAAATGTTCTTTTTGTCAATGAATGTGACATCACTTACTTCAATTATTATTCCCAGCATATCAGATTATAGTAGATTCAAAATGGTATCAGTCCAAAGGCTGGTGGCTTAGTGGTAGGGAGTTGTACTGCCAACTCAAAGGCAAACAGTTAGAATCCACCAGCTGCTCTGTGGGAGAAAAATGGACAGTCTCCTTTGCAATTTATTGCCTCTGAAAATCCACTGGAGTGTCAGCCATGGTTCAATTCCGACTTAATGGTATATCACAACAACGATGCCTAGGATATCAATTTTTTCTTTTATTATTATTATTATTAATTTCAATGAACATAGGATATCAATTTTTTATTTCATTTACAGCTTCCAAATCTCATCCAGACCATCTTTGTAAAAAGTCATCCCTTTTTTGTTGTTGTTTACTCACAGATTATATCTTATGAACATGTCTCTCAGCGACTAAAACATGCCTCCTACATAACATGTCCATACTGAATTTCTGATCTGCTTTCTCAAGCCTGTTTTATTTGTACTTGACTCGATGGAATCTAACAACAACAACAAATTGACTCAGTTCAAGCAATAACAAAAATTCATTTCAGTCAGGGATGGGGTAAAAGGATAAAACTAACATGTAACTATAAAAAAAGTACTTACATACACAGATCAAAAGGCAAAAGGAGACTGAATGATTCAAAATCAAGGAAGATATGCAACTTTTTATCTATCTTTTCACTAATTTAATCAGTATGTTGTTCAAATAATCTAAAAGTTGGACTGCATAAAAAAAATGCAGCATCTGGATTAGAGGAAGACTCAACGGCAACCTGTACATGGATGACACACCTTGCTCGTTGAAAGTTAAGATGATTTAAAGCACTTAATGAGGAAGGATTACACCTCAACAGTAAGAAATCAAAATTTTAATTGATGACAATTCTATCCTGCAGGCCAAAAACCTTGGAGTAATCCTTAGCTCTTTTCTTTGTCGCACACATCACAGGCAACCCAAGAAGCAAACCCTATGCTTCTACCTTTGAGCAGTCAGAAACCCAACACTTTTCACTGGTCCAGGTCACAGCTATCTTTTGCCTCAATTACTCAATAGTCTTCTATCTGGTTTTCCTGCTCCCACATTAATCCTACAGCACAATGTTCACACTGATCTTTTTGTTACTGAGATATAACCTTCAGTAAAATGCATAAATTTTAAATTATGTAACTGATAAATTTTTATCCATGTATTATCCACTATTCACAGAACATTTCTATAGAGAAGCAGCCTCATCTCCCAGTCACTGTCTCCCCCAATATAAGATAATTAGAGGAAAGAAATAAAGAGGGTTCATGAACAACATAATTAAAACATGAGAAATACATAGGAAATGGTATGGCAAAAAATAGCATTAAAGTAGAGGTTGAAGATGTTAATAGATACAGGCCAGGGAACCAGTAGATCAGTAGATGATAGCAATAATAAGAGTATTTGCAGTTCTGATGGTCTAGGGGGTTAAAAGTTGTGCTGCCAAAATAAAGGCAGATGGTTCAAATCCATCACTTGGGAGAAAATGGGCAACCTCCTTCAACGTGACATATAGCCTCTGAAAACTGGTCACTTATGAGTCGGTTCCAACTTGATGGCAGTGAGATGAGTGAAGTTGTGAGATACAGCCCATGAGATTTGTTTCAATAGCAGGAAAAAGTATTTAATAAGATGATCACCATATCAATCACTAAAGAAAACACACAGAAAAGGATTAATGGAAATCAGGATTAAAGAGAAGAAATGTGATAACATTGTGAATATTAAAATTCATGTTCTAGAACAAAATGTGTATGAGTAGCTGAATGAAAAACTGGTTAGTTTGTAAATCTCTTCAAATCACAATTCAGAAAAAAATGGGGGAAAGAGGGAGGGAGAAAAGTCTGAGTCATAAGAAGAAAACAGTTTGTGAGGACTCCAACACTGATCCCATGAAAAAGTCAAGGCCTACGACAACAGAGAAACAATAGCAACTCGGATTTGAAGGCAGGGGAATTCTCTTCCAACTCCAGGAGCCTTCCTACTGGCGGCACTACAATCCTAGGCCACAGGATGGTGCCAATGTCAAACTCTTAAGACACAACCAGGCCTTGGTGATGCTGGAAATAACCTCCCTCAGCTCCAGAGCCCTCCAACATCTAATACCCTCCTTCTCTGACCTCTCGTTTGTTTTTTTAACTTCCTCTTCTTTTATGTTCTTGTTGTTAAATGCCATCAAGTCGTAGCAACTCATAGCAACCCTGTGAAGGAAAGTCCTCAACACTTGTGTGACTTTCATCCTCTCTCCAGGTTCATAGGGTTTATGGAGGCAAGCTATTACGGAAGGGGATGCCACTCCTGCTTTCAAGCTTGTTTTAATCGGGGAGCTCGACCAAACACTGTCCGCCATGGGCAACCATTAACACAGTGGACACTTCGGTGTCACAGTGTTCAGCTTCACAGCAACCACAAGTTACTGTTGTATAGCAAGTGGACATACCAGGGCTACATGATCTAGAAGAATGTTTGAACAGCCTTTCTGCGCTACCCACACAAGGGTCCATACAGCATTGTTCTGGTTCCCGTCATAACTTAAAGGGGAAACTTCCACAATGTCTGGAGCCCTTGATGTCCTGCAGATGAAGGAGGAGGATGTCCTCAAATTCCTTGCAGCAGGAACACATTTGGGCGGCACCAACCTTGACTTCTAAATGGAACAGTACATCTACAAAAGGAAAAGTGATTGGCATCTACATCATAAACCTGAAGAGGACCTGGGAGAAGCTGCTCTTGGCTGCTCATGTCATTGTTGCCATTGAAAATTCAGCTGATGTCAGTGTCATTTCCTCCAGAAATACAGACCAGAGAGTTGTTCTGAAGTTTGCGGCTGCTACTGGGGCCCACTCCTATTTGCCGGGCGCTTCACTCCTGGAACCTTCACTAACCAGATCCAGGCAGCCTTCCGGGACCCTCGTCTTCTGGTGGTTATTGATCCCAGCTGACCACCAGCTTCTGACAGAAGCATCTTAAATTAACTTGCCACCATTGCCCTGTGTAACACAGATTCTCCTCTGCGCTACGCAGACATTGCTGTCCCGTTCAACAACCAACAAGGGAGCTCACTCTGTGGGTCTATGTGGTGGATGCTGGCCCGGGAAGTCCTGCGAATGCGTGGCACAATCTCCCGGGAGCACCCGTAGGAGGTCATGCCCAATTTGTACTTCTACAGAGAGCTGGAAGAGATTGAAAAGGAAGAACAGACTGCTGCTGAAAAGACTGTGACCAAGGAGGAGTTTCAGGGAGAATGGACGGCCCCTGCTCCTGAATTCACTGCTACTCATCCTAAGGTTAGACTGGTCCGGAGGCGTCCCGGTGTTCTCTGTGCTGATTCAGCAGTTCCCTACTAAAGACTGGAGTGCTCACCCTGCAACTGAAGAGTGGTCTGCAGCCCTCACTGCTCAGGCCACTGAATGGGTGGGCACCACCACGAATGGTCTTAAACTGTCTTTTGTTGTTGTTGTTATGTGCCATCAAGTCACTTACAACTCATAGCGACCCTATGTACAAGAGCTCTATACACTCTTCTCTCCTGTGCCAACCTAGCCACCTCAAACGCACTTATTCGCATCTCTCCAGTCACAGAATCGATCCATCTCATCAAAGGTCTTTCTCTCCTTTGCCGCCCCTCCACTCTGCCAAACATGATGCCCCTCTCCAAGGATCAGTCCCTCCTTGCAACATGCCCAAAATATGTCAGATAAAGCCTCAGAATCCTTGACTCCAGGGAACATTCTGGCTTCACCCTCTCTAGGACAAATCTGTTTGTTCTCCTAGCAGTCCATGGTATAGTCAACACTCTTCTCCAGCACCACAGCTCAAAGGCATCAATTCTCTATCAACCCTATTCACTGTCCAACTCTCTGATGCATAGCATGTAATTGCGAAGACTATAGCCTGGATCAGGCGCACCTTAGTCTCCAGTCTGACATCATTGCTCTTCAGTACTCTTGAGAGATCCCTCACAGCCGACTTTCCCAATGCAATTCGTCTCTTATTTCCTGGCTGCTGTTACCAAGAGTGTTGACTGTGGAGCCAAGTAAACTAAAACTGTTAACTATCTCAATCTCTTCACCATCCATACTGATGCTGCCTATTGGCCCAGTGGTTAGAATCTTTGTTTTCTTGATGTTGAGCTTCAGTCCATATAGGAGGCTGTAGTCCTTGATCTTCTGCAGCAAGCGCTTCAGGTCCTCCTCAGTTTCAGCAAGCAGGGTTGTGTCATCTGCATAATGCAGGTTGTTGATGATTCTTCCTCCAGTCTTGATGCCACATTCTTCTTCATATAGCCCAGCATCTCAGATGATCTGTTCTGCATACAGATTGAAAAGGTATGAAGACAGAATACATCCCTGATGAACCCCCTTCTTGATTTTGAACCATGTAGTATCTCCTTGTTCTGTTCTGATGACTGCCTCTTGGTCCAAGTATAGGTTTCACATTGGCACAATCAAATGTTCTGGGATTCCCATTCTTCTCAGAGGCAGCCACAGCTTATTGTGATCCATACAGTCAAAAGCCTTTGCATAGTCAATGAAGCACAGATAAGACATTTTTCTGGTATTCTTTGCTTTCTGCTAAGATCCATCTAACATTAGCTATAATATCCCTAGTACCATGACCTCATCTAAATCCAGCCTGCACATCTGGCAGTTCTCTGTCGACATATTGTTCCAAACGTTTTTGGATAATTTTCAGCAGAATCTTGCTTGTATGTGATATCAATGATATTGTTCGTTAATTTCCACACTCTGTTGGGTCACCTTTCTTTGGAATGGGAACACATATCAATCTTTTCCAGTCAGTGGGCCAGCTGGCTGTTCTCCAGATTTCTTGGCACAACTTTGTGAGCACATCCAGGCCAGTGTCTGTCTGTTGAAATATGTCAATTGGTATGCCATCAACTCCTGGAGCCTTGTTTTATTGCCAATTCCTTCAGAGCAATTTGAACTTCCTCTTTCATCCCCACAGGCTCTTGCTCATATGCCATTTCATGAAATTCTTGTGTCAGCCAATTCCTTCTGATACAGTGACTCTGTGTATTCCTTCCATCTTCTCTTGATACTTCCTGGATCATTTAATATTCTGCCCAAAGTAACCTTAAGTATTGCCACCTGTGGCTTGAATTTGTTTTTCAGCTCCTTCAGCTTAAGAAATGCTCAGTGAGTTTGGCCCTTTTGATTTTCTGACTCCAGCTATCTGCACATTTCATTGTAGCATCTTGCTTTTTCGTCCTGAGCTGCCTTTTGAAATTTTCTGTTTAGCTCTTTGATCTCTTGATTTTCTTTTAGCTTTGGCTTCTCGGCGCTCGAATGCAATATTCAGAGTCTCATCTGACATCCATCTTGGTCCTTTCTTTTTTTCAGCCTTTGTAATGATCTTTTGCATTCTTCATGGACGATTTTCTTGATATCCTCCCAGAGCTCATTTGGTCTACACTCATTGGTGCTCAAGGCCTCACGTGGAAATAAGGTTGATGGAAGATAAACAATGCATTTCATAAATTTAAAAAAAAAGGAGAATGTTTGAACAAAAACAATGAGAGACGGGTGGGCCCTTCAGTATTTTACCATTCCGGCATGCCCAAATCCCATGCCTAAATATCTCTTCATTGAATAAAATGGATAGGGAGAGATGATCAAAATCCCTGTTTCTATAGTGTCATGTGAACCTTCTGCCTCTCATTAACTTTCCCTACTTTGAATTAACCAGACTTGAGTTTCTCTTTCGGTCTTCTGTCTGGTTGCTGCTATTGTTGTTATGTGCTGTCAAGTCACTTGCAACTTACAGTCATACTATGTACAAGAGCCCTAAATTTTGATCTATCCTGTGCCAACCTTATCCTATCCTATCCTATCCTATCCTATCCTATCCTATCCTCTGACCACCTACTCCCATTACCCCCCAGTCACTGAATCAATCCATCTTATCAAGAGTCTTCTTCTCTTGCACTGTCCCTCCACCCTCCCAAACATGATGTCCCCCACCAAGGACCCTTCTTGCAATATGCCCAAAATCTGAGAGACAAAGCTTCAGAATCTTTGTCTCCAAGGAACAGCCCAGTTTTATCCTCGTTAAGACGAACCTGTTTGTTCTCCCAGCAGTCCATGGTATATTCAACACTTTTCTCCAGCACCACAGCTCAAAGGCATCAATTCTCTATCATCCCTAGTCACTGTCCAACTCTCTGACAAATAGCACACAATTGTAAAGACTATGGCCTAGTAGTACAGTAAAAACTTAGAGATGGTTGATGAATGAAGTATAAGCTATACATCAACTTACTTTAAATGAATAGATATGAAACCTATATTGGCATGTTGTTGTTTGGAATTTTCAAAAGTTCAACTGGAGGGGGGAGGAAATTGTGCAACAATGAATGAATGGACATTCAAGTTTTCTGTAAACTTTTGTTAAAATATCAATTAAAGAGAAAAAAAAAACCCAAACCAAAACAAAACCACTACCCAAAAGTTCAACTAGCTTTTAAAGTCAGTTTCATATAGTCTATTAAAGAAGTTCAATGTTAACCATAATCAGTTGTGATCAACAACATAGTCAAATGTCCTTGCAGGTCTTTGTAAAGGTGAAGCCTAGGACTTAAGAAATGTTTCCTATTTAATGAATTCTTATTAATTTTTAAATTAATTATTAAATTGCTTGTCAATCCTCTGACCATTAAGAGAAAACATTAAAAGTTATGTCTCTAACTCAACTATTCATATATTACAAAGAAGAGTTGGAAAAGTGGAGACAGGCCTAACAGAATTCCAGTTCCTTTTCGTAAAATACTCTGAATAATCCCACTCCAGCCCCATGCTGCTTGCACAATATCGTTCCCAGTCATAGTGCTTTTCCACTGGGCCCTGGACAATGCCCACTCTGGCTTGAGGGTCTATGCCAGGAAAACAGGACTTTATCAGTCACAGGTTCTCTAGCTTTGGATATTGGACCAAGTGCTAGAGAAGCACAAAATATGTCTGAGTCTTCTTCCACTCCCAAGAATGGAATTTCAGAATCAAAAGATAAATAAAAGATCATTTAGTTGAGTGGTTTTGAAGTGGATGCAGCAACCCCTTTGGGAACCATCCAGAGAAAAAGCAAGCAGGAGAGAAGGTTTGAGCAGGCTGAGCTCCCGAATTCTTCTCTTCCTTAATCAACTAAAGCAACTCTGATCCCACTATATTAAAATCCCCCTATAGGATTAGGATTATTTTGAAAGACGAGTCCAACATCATTTCCTCAAAATGAAGTCAATGTGACCCAATCTCTTTATTTTAAAAACTAAACTGAAATTTAGAGGTAAATACTGTGACTTCTCTAGCAACTTAGCAAAGTCAAGACCTCAGTTTCCTGACTCTAGCAAAGGATCTTCTCTTTGTATAAAATGGTATTTCTATAAACACACACATTTTTACAAAGTGACTTACTGTGCACATTACTCTAATGATACATAGACTAATGAGAGCAAAAAGTATAAGAAGAACAAATAGTATATAACCACAAACAAAACACACTACTGTGCTCCTGGAGATATTATTGTTCTTGTTATATAACCAATTCATAGCTGTCCCTCCAGTAGGTTTTTAGAGGCAGTAAATTGCATAGGAGGATTCTGTCCATCTTTCTTCCCTAGAAGAGCTTGTGGATTTCAATGTTGCACCCTTTGGATTTGAAGCGCAGCTCATCACTAAGTCACCAGAGCTCCTTAAAAATATATTAAGTACTCTACGGGTGCTCTGGTGGCCTAGCAGCAAGAAGCTGCACTGCAATCCCAGAGGTACAAGGTTCAAATTCAGCAAGTACTCTGCTGGAGAAGAAGGGGCAATCTCCTCCTGTATCAGTCAGATGCGATTTGACAGCACACACACACAAAAAGAATAAATTAAAAAAAAATATGTATTAAGTACTCTCTACGAATCCCGTGAATTTTCCCTGAATCCCAGCCCCACTATTTACTCTGTACGTTCTCAAACAATTTACTTTTCTTCTCATCCAAACAAAGAGAATGCAGTGACCTCTGGACAGGTGGAAGTGTTCAGCAGAATGCCGTGCACATAAATCACAATAAACAGTAGATTTTACAATTAACCTACTCAGTCTTCACAATTACATTACTGATGGGAGAAGCTATCCCTTCAAACATGTCCAAGGTCACACAGCTATTAAAGATAGCCAAAAGGTAAGGCAAGTTCTTGTTCCAAAGTCCAAAAATTTTTTTTTACTCTGGAGAGGTCCGTAAGAGCAGTTTCTTGGGGAGCTCCAGTTGCCTAGTGGCAAGAAGCTGTACTGCAATCCCAAAGGTACACGGTTCAAATCCACCAGATGCTCTGTCGGAGAAGGAGGGATCATTTCCTCCTGTACCAGTCAGATCTGATTTGACAGTACATGCACAAAAAAAAATTGTTGAAGGAAATTTTAAAAAAAAAAGTTTCTCAATGCAATTCAATTTTTGATTTCCTAGCTGCTGGTACCAAGAGTTGACTGTGGAGCCAAGTAAACGGAAGTTATTAGCAATTTAATCTCTTCACCATCTTGTCATGGTGCTGCCAACCAACTGGCTTAGTGGTGAGAATCTTTTCTTGATGTTGAGCTTCACAGCACCTTTTTTATACCCCCTGCAATGAAACAGGGAGCTCTGAAACGTAATATAATTAAGCCAGCTTTGTCCTTTCCCCCAAAACGTTCAGTTTCCAATAGTCATCTAAAGCAAGGATAGACAAACTTTCTCCTTATAGTTTAAATTTTTTAAGCTTTGGAGGGCCTAGGTTTCTGTCAGGCTCAATTTGCCACACACAGTACAAGTTTGGCTGTGTTTCAATAAACTGATCAAAAAGAAAACGGGAAAGTTATTTTATGGATAAGATTGAGAAGAACGGAAATTCCAGAATATTTAATTGTGCTCATGCAGAGCCTTCCATAAACCAAGCAGTGGCCATCCAAACAGAATGAGGATACTACAGGGTTTAATATCAGAGAATGTATGTATCATGATTGTTCTTTCACTGTATTTCACTGTTCAAGTTGTGTACTGAGCAAATAATTCAAGATGGACTGACACAGTGATGGAAAAACCAGGGCCAAGGACAGCTGAAATTTAAGAATGGTGTAGGATTTGCCAGCTTTTGTTCCGCTAGACAGAGTCATAACCAACTCACCACCACCCAACAGTATTTGGTTTTTGGTGGTTTCCTCTTTCTTGATGTGCCTCTTACCTTCTCTCTCCACAATTTCAGTCTCTTCCATACACCCCCAAAGAGAAGGTAAAGAAAAGGATTATTGAGGTTTGAACCCCTTGCATACTTAGAAAGGGAACAGAAACCAAAACAATCACTGAATGTGAGACAGACCACCAAGAAGTCTGAAGCAGAGCAGGAAAAGTGACTGAGAAAGGCAAAGGATAGAGAAAGGAGAGATTAGGGGACATCTCCACCATTACCTCTTCTGAGATGGAGGCTGGAGAAAAAAAACCTCAAAGATTAAGTAGTGCAGGTCTTGAATAAGGGAGCTTCTTGAGCCTGAAGAAGGAGGGGTAGATCAAGAAAGAGGGGGTACGTTAGTCTATGTAGAATGGGAACCCCTCACCCCTCAAGGGCAGCAGCTTCACAGACCATAGATGCTTTCCTCACTGTAGGCAATGTATAGAAAGAAGGCTTCTTCATAGTGCTCCTGGTGTAGCTTACCCAGCGTGGTCCACTGGTGGGTGGAATGGCATTGTTGACAAAAACAAGGCATCTTCAGCTCAGAGATGAATTCGCTTCTGGATCAAGTAGTAGAACGGACCATCTGTGACATCAGAAGGCAGCACGTATTTCTTTTTGTCTAGATCTTTTATCTGAGCTATGGGAGCCTTCTCTACAATCACTGGGACCCAGTCAATCCTCTCACCCTCAGAGCAGTGCTTCTCGAACAGATGCTGCTCTTTATACACAAGCTTCATCCTCCTGCGTACCCAGCTGGGTTGAAGGAACCCAGAGAGGGGGAGGGCTAAGACAGGGTTCAAAAAAATTTAATGAGAGGAATAACTCTCATTTTCCTCCCAATTCAACCCCTCTTCTATTTGGATAGCTCTGACCTGGTGGTAAGAATATGTGCACTGTAATTCCCTAGGCACACGGTTAAAATCTACCAGCTGCTCCAAGGACGAAGGATGGGCAGTCTCCTCCCTGTGACTTACTGCCTCTGAAAACTCACTGGAAGGTCAACTATGGGATGGTTCCAACTCGACAGCAAACAACAAAGTATGGTAAACCCATTTCTATAATCTATTCTAGCTGGGGGTGAACTCCTGTGTGTTCGAGTAGACCTGCATTCTATTGGAGTTTTAATGATTTCCACTGACCATATTGCCAAGTCTTCCTTAGCAGGTGCCTCTGGGTAATCTCAAACTTCCAAATTTTCAAATAGCATCATGTACCAGTCAGGAACTCCTAACATAAGGGACTCTACTTTCTTCTTAACACTTAACACTTTCAATTACCTCATTACTCAAAAGTTTGTTTACTATACACATCCTTCTACAAGAATGCAAGATTCCTGCAGTCAGGAACATAGATTTTGTGTTTACAGTTGATTTACTTTGGGCAAGTGGTGAGGAGTAAACAGTCCTTGTAGAAGGATATTATGCTCGGAAGTGTGGAAGGTCAGTGCAAGAGAGAGAGAGAGAGAGACTCCAGATGAGATGGATTGACACACTAACTGGCATAATGGGGGTAGTGTGTCAAAGTTAGTGAGACCAGCTCAGGACAGAGCAGGCTTTCAGAGCTGTTGTACACAGGGTCGCTATGAGTGGCAGGTGACTCAATAGCACAAAACAACAACACAAAAGTTGATTTTGACTGCTGTGTTCCCAGCACCTTCAAAAGGCAGTGTTACATAGTGGATATATGTAAAAAGTAAATGGAAGTAAAGAATGAAAGGCAAACAAAATAAGGTATATCTGGGCAACTGTGGAGTAATTCAGCATAGTTGGAATGCATGGGAGGCATAAAGGGAAATGAGAGTAATTACCTGTCAAGTCTGGTGTGGCAGTCAGGGTCAATTTCACAAAGGACCTTGAAACGTCACAGTAAGTAAGATGAGGTGGTAATGTTTAAAAAAACAACAACTCTGGAATTCCTCTTTTTCTCCCTCCTTCTTGAAGCCTACTATGGTCCTATTCTAATGTTAGGCATCTTTCAGTTTATAAAAATCTTCTTCCACCAATAGAAATGCACCCCCTAACCTCTGCAGATACTTCTATTATAGCACCCATGATACTTGTTTATAACTTGTCTTCCTCTACTGGGTTCTGAGAGCAGGGACTATGTCATCTTCATTTTTATACCCTAGACATTGAACAAAGTACTTAAGGAAGGTAGGAACCTTTTAAATGTTTGATGAGTAAATGAAGGTAACGCTTGTTGCCTTTGAGTTGATTCCAACTCAGAGCAATCCTACAGGACAGACTAGAACTGCCCTCTAGGGTTCAAGGCTGTAAAGATTTACCTAAGCTGACTCCCACATTTTCTACTATACTGTGTGGCTAGGGAGTTTGAACTACTGGCCGTTTAAATTAGAAGCTGAAGAGTTTAACCATTATGCAACTCAACCCAAAAACCCAGTATTGTCAAGTTGGTTCTGATATACAGCTACCATCGATCAAGTTTCGAAGGCTAAAAATCTTTATTGGGGGGGGTGTCTTTATAGGTGGACACTGTCCATCCTTCTTCCTGGCAAATCACCAACCTTTCAGTTAGCAGTCTTCCACATAATGCACTACACTAGCAGGGCTCCTTAAATAAAGGTAGTAACAGTCTTATGATACTCTGTACTGGTTAAACTACATCTGGGGGGTTGTTTTCATGCCTGAACAGTATATATTGTACATACAATACTTAGCCATGATACGAAAGGTTGCAAACTCAAAATACCAAAAGTATCAAACCAAAATACATCAGATAAATACAAAATACATCATATTAAATGAGTGACATGGGCCTAGTAGGAACTATGGCTGAGAGAATGTGCCCTATTTTAATGCAAAATCTCTTAAATGTAACCAACTAATTTAAAAGAATTTATTAAAGGAGGTGGAGGAATCATCATTCTTCAAACCTCCCAGAACATATATTACATGCAAGTGGATATAGAAGCAAATGTGCAACCTCTGTTTGGGACAGATTCAAAAGAGAGTAACACAATCAGAACTGCATTTCTCACAGACCATTTTGATAGGATAAACTAGGGTAATATTGTAATAGTTAAGGTCGGTATTATTACTGTTGGGTGCCATTGAGTCAAGTACAAATTATAGCAATCCTATGAATAACAGATCTGAACCCTGTCCAATCCTGTGCCATTCTCACAATCTCTGACAGACTCAAGCCCCATGCATCTGGTGGAGGGTCTTCCTCTCTTTCACAGACCCTCAACCTTTCCAAGCACAATGTTCCACTTCAAGGAACAGCATATCTGAACAACATGCCCAAAGTATGTGATAGGAAGCTTTATCATCTTTCCCCACAAGGAGCACTCTGGCTGCACCTTCCCCGAGACATATCTTTTTGTCCTTTTGGCAGTCCATGAGATATTTAATACTCTCATACTCTTTTTTTAACACCACAAAGCTCAAAGTTTCTTCTGTTATCCTTATTCACTGTTCAGTTCCCAGAGCATAACAAGTGACTGAAAAGACCATGACCTGAATACACAGAGTCACTGTACCAAAATACTAGTTAAAGGTAAGAGTGAGAATAAAGGCCTGAATTAAGACAGCAGTAGTGGAAACGGCTTTCAAAGAAATCTTGTCTATTTTGTTTGACCAGTAAATAAAACCTGACATTGTATAAATTAATCTAGCACCCTAAATTTGTTCAAATAAACAGCCATTAAATCTAATCAACTGATAAACATCTAAATATTGCGCTTAGCAGTTCTTTGTTCCACAGGCACTATGGATAGACCGAGTAAGGATTACTCTGGAGACAACCTAAATGAAAACACTGACTTTGTCACTTCCCAGTGGTGTGTCCTTGTCTACCTAATAGTGTTACTGAAAGTATAAATGAGTTAATACATGAGGTACTCAGAAACGTACCTGGTTTATATTAAGTGCCAAGTGAGTTTTCATTTTAAAAAGTTTACTTTTGTGCATTTTCAACTTCTTAGTTTCTATCTATTGTACAACTATCTTAACATTCCCCAGTTGGCCAACTTAGTCATTTATAAACCTGACAAGCCTGTCTTTTCTTTGCCTTCATCCATACTAATACTCATAATGCAAGGTAAAATGTAACCAGAACAAGTTTTCTAAAATACCACTAAAATGTTTTCTCTAGACAAAACACTGACAGAATTAATCAGTACCACAATATCCATGTATAATTTTTCAAACAGTTCTTAAGCTTGCATCAAATTTGATCACGATTACCTGAGAAAATGTTAAATACCTTATTGCAGCATTTATATTATGTTTAAAGCTTATTTCTGACCCAGTAGCCTAGAAAACTTACCGAAAATTAACTGCCCTGAAATACATCAAAATGCCACCTAGTAATTTTCTCTGGATGGTGTGACTTCTTTTTTGCTTACCTTTGTTTTCCAGTTTCTATAATAAACTTGCACTGATTTTACCATGTAAGGGGCTCTTGTGGCCTAGAGGCTGCAATCCCAAAAGTACATGGCAAGGATCTAGAAGCAGCTCAGCAAGAAATGGATAGGCAAATCATAATTCAAAATATGAAATCGAAGGGTTCTGATGCTGTCAACATGATGGAGGGACATACAAATAGAGGTGAAGAGATGGAAAACAGAATTAGTGAAGTAGAAGATAGAATTGCCACCACAGATATAACTGAGAAAAAAGCAGAAGCAAAGAAGAAGGAAACAGAAGAAAACTTAAGAATAATGTGGGATACCATTAAAAGAAATAACATC
>NW_006399778.1:7931700-7936856 GCF_000299155.1 Elephantulus edwardii | reverse complement strand
AAGGAGAGGAGCAAAGGGGGGGAGGGGGGAAGGGTTTGTGCAGGGAGAAGGGTGCAACAATGAATGAATGGAATTAAAAAAAAAAGAAAAGAAAAGAAATGGATAGGCAATCTCCTCAGAATTGTGATTTACTGCCTCTGCAAACCCATTAGAGGGTCAGCTATGAGCTGGTTCTGACTCAAAAGGGCACAACAACAACAATTTTGGCATTTAAATAAAATCATAGCAAAGTTTAAATGAAAAGTGAATTACTATCACCATGACTTTTTCTTCATGTATATATTATTGGCTTCTAGGAGTCACTATTTGTCCCCATTCTTTGTTCAATCAATTTTAGAATTTTCTAGGGATCACTGTCAAGTTTCCAATGATATTCATAAGCCCACTGACCTGGAGTTAACTACAGATATAGCCACAGTTCTATAGAGAGAATACAAAATTTGACTCTAACGTCAGCTCATGGAAGGTCTTCATACATACAGAAAAACCACATTTTTAGGTAAAAATTTACATAGTAAATTCAACTCAATTGACTGTCATTGCAATGCAATTGCACTAGAGGGACTGTCCACTTTTCTCCTGCAAAAATGTCAATGGATTTGAACTGCCAGAGGCAAGGTCTTCAGGTTAGCAGCGTAATTCCCCACTGACTAGACCACTGGCGCTCCCTGCTCAGTGAATTAGATTTTTATTGAAATTTTTATATAAATCGTTCTGTGACATTGTTTTAAATTTTCCTATTTTGTCAGTAATCTCATTTCCATCCTATTGTGTTTCCATTTATTTAGTTTCCTTTTGTTTCCTTATCTTTGCTTTTGCTGACCATTTAGTGTCATACAGTTAACAGCCTAAAAAGTCACATTACTCATGGTGACTTTATTTTATAACAGAATCTACTATTTGAATGAAAGGTGTTAACAGTGTAGTAGATATTGTTCAAAACCACTTTCCCCGGCCATTGCCCTTGACTGTACTACATAGCTGGGTGAGAACAGGTAAATAGCATGTGTATCTACAAGGGTATTGGCTAATTTTGCCATTCTACCGATGTATTAAATTGAGCAGGTTCAGCAGCACAAATTTGGGAAGCTCACTGCCAGAAGGAAGAAACAGAATGCAACATGCATCCTTTGGGAGCCAGAGATCTGTGCCACTCAGACCCAGGGCTGACAGGAGAGCAACAGCAGCCACAGTGGACCCTATGTGAAACAGAGCTGACCTGTGACAAATCTCCCACGGAACCACAGAGAGGCCTTTGCTCAAACTTGCTGGAAGACTGGGAGGAAGGGGAGAAACATCGTAATTGGCAGGACTAAGAAAACTTTGCAACACTGGCCTAAAGCAGGAAGGTTGAATGCTGGAAAAGCCTGCAAGAATGCTTCAGAAGGTGTCCTACCTGAAAAATTTTACCCTGTTACCTGTTAACTTCCCTAAAGCCCCTCATAATCTTAAGTATGGATCTGTGAATTCTGAAAGCTAGTCCAACTGATTTCAGACTTAATACAGCAGTAAGATTGGTACTGTAATTAGAAGTAGGTGCAGAAGCATGGGGGGACTTGTCTAACCGCTTTAGAATTGGTTTTCAGTCACAGATATTGTTGATAGGGACAATCCCCTCATGTGGACATAGCAGAGGTCAAACTCAGATGCTCCCAGGCTGTCCTTGCTCTATTTTACAGGTGACTTCTGGGTATGGTTTCAGTTTCAGATTAAAAGGATATTTTATAGTATTTTTATAGTATTTTCTTTTTATAAAGGGTATTTTATAGAACCTAAGGGTTCCCCTAGTCTCTATTAGTACCCTAAGCCTAGTAACTTTATGAATTTGAGTTGTTGGTTTTTTTAATGCAACATTTATGTTTTTATAGCATATTCTTTCCATTTTTTTTCCCCATTCATTCATTGTTGCGCATTTTCCTTATTGCCCACCCCTCCGACCCAGTTTGTTTTTTTTCTTCGAAAAGAAAAAAAAATTCTTTCATTGTTATACAATCCTCCCCCCAAGTCCACAGTCCACTTTACTATGCACTTCTTTTTCTGGAATCTTGTCATGAATACCTAGTCCTATTCCTTTTAAATAGCTCTCTCCTTCATCTGTTTCAATGCAGTATACATTATTTATCTCTTTTTTTTCTTATGAGACTTAAAAACTTGCCCTGAGACAATCTTCCATTCAATCTGTAAACTGAACCAATAATTTGAGAAGCTAGACTACATGAAGAAGAATGTGGAATCAAGATTGCAGGAAGACTTATCAACAACCTATGTTATGCAAATAACACAACCTTGATCACACAAAGGGAAGAAAACTTAAAGTGCTTACTTAAAAAGACTTCACTATGGATTGTTGTTGTTGTTAGGTGCCATGGGTTCGCGTATGATTCATAGTGACCATATGAAAAGATATGAACCCTGTTCTATCCTGTGCCGTCCTTACACTTCCTGACACACAAGAGCCCACTGTGGCAGTCACCATGTCAATCCACCTGACTGAGGGTCTTTTTCTCCTTCACTGACCCTCTGCCCTTCCTAGCATCATGTCCTTCTCCAAGGAATAACTCTTTCTACCAACATGCCTGAAGTAAGTGAGGCAAAGCCTCATCATCTTTACATCTCAACAAATTCAAGAACTGGAAACAACCTCAAGTGCCCATCAATGACCAATGGCTAAAAAAAAACCCCAAAAACTTTAAAAGGATCAATCGCTAAAGAAATTATAGTAAATTCAGACAATGGAGCATTATGCATCACTAAAAAAAAACAGTCAACAATGAATGAAATACTGAACACCACAGATGAAATTAGAACAAATTATAATGAGTAGAAGAAGAAAAAATTGGGGATAATCATAGTATAAGGTCATTAATATTAAAAAAACCCAAGAAACTGCTTCTTGTTATGTACCATCAAGTTGCCTATGACTCACAGCAACATACAGCTCTGAAGCCTGCCCTGTCCTGAACCAGTCTCACTTATTCTGTCACACCTACCCCTACTGCCCTAGTTACTGTATCAATCCATCTCATCCGGGGTCTTCATCTCCTGTGCTGTCCCTCCACCCTTCCAAGCATGATGTCCTTCTCCAAGGACTGATCCCTCTTGGCCACATGCTCAAAGTATGTGAGACAGAGGTTCAAAATCCTAACCTCCAAGAAGAAACTTGGTTTCACCTTCTCCAAGCTATACCTATTTGTTTTCTTGGCAGTCCATGTTATTTTTAGGATTCATCTCCAACACAACTCAAAGACCATCAATTCTTTTTTCTGTCATCCTTAATCACTGTCCAACTCTCTGTGAAGACCATGGATTGGATCAGGCACACCTTAGTCTCTAGACTGACATCGTTGCTTCTCAGTACTCTGGAGAGGTCCCTGACAGCAGATTTTCTCAGTGCAATTCATCTTTTGATTTCCTGACTGCTGGTGCCAAAAGTGTTGACTGCAGAAACTGTTTACAGGCAGAAGAAGCCAATCTTGAAGAGTTAAACAGAGATGAGAATAGAAGGAGTAAAATTTTTTATAATACTAAAAAATTTAAAATTTTACAAATGATATATAGAATTGAAAGTAGACAAAATACTATATTTTTTTTTAAAAAAAGAAAATACACCTCAGTACTTCTGTTTCTATTGTTTAGCTATAAATTGAAGGATTATGAAGGGATTGGGAGGGGGGAAATCATATTAGGATACAGTGAAGAGTGAATTAAAAAGTTTTGTTGTTGTTATGTGCTGTTGAGTCACGTGCGACTCACAGCGAGCCTATGCACAACAGCTCTGTATCCTGCTCTATTCTGAGTCAACCTCACAGTCTCTGACACATCTACCCTCATTACCTCAGTTATTGTGTCAATCCCTCTCTTGCAGGATCTTCCTCTCCTGCACTATCTATCCCTTGACCATTCCAAGCATCGTATTTTTCTCCAAAGAGTGGCCCCTCCTGGCTACATGACCAAAGTGTGTGAGACAGAGTCTCAAAATCCTTGCCTCCAAGAAAGAGCTTGATTTCACCAACTTCAGGACAGACCTCTTAGTTTTCTTAGGAGCTCATGAAAAATCCTCACCACTGGATCGATCAATAAGCACCATCATGATAAACTGGGAAAAGGTTGAACTTGTCACATATTTCATTTTATCAAGATTTACAATCAGTACTCATGGTAACAGCAGTTCAGAAATCAAGACAAGCTACATTGAAGAACTCTGCGGTTAAGGATCTCTTTAAAAAGCTAAAGAACAAAGATGTTACTTTGCACCAGATGTACCAGACCTAAGGCGTGGTATTTTGAGTTGCTTCATAAGGATCTGAAAGTTGGAAAAGAATAAAGAAAACCCAAGAAAAACTGATGTCTTTGAATTATTATGTTATGAGTCAAAGAGTACTGATTATCTTGTGGACTGCCAAAAAGACAATCTGTTTTGGAGGAAGTGCAACCTGAGTGCTCTTTAGAAGTAAGAATGATGAAATGTCCTACTTTGATCATGTGATCAAGATATTCCAATCCATGAAAAGACACGTAATACTGGGAAAGTTACAGTCAGTGAAAGAGGTAGACTTTCAGTGAGATGGAAGACACAATGACTGCAACAATAGGTTTGAACACAATGGAGATTGTTAGGATGGCATAGGTTAAGGGAAGGTTCTGATCTGTTGTTCATAGGGTCACTATAAATCATAGTCAGTTTGACAGCACCTAACACAAAATTGATTGGAAAAGGAGAGCTGATGGTGCAGCATCTAAGGCTCTGGGCTGATAATATTTGGTAGTTCAAATTCTATAGCAATTCAATAGCAGAAAGGCTGGCAGTCTCCTCCCATAAAAATTTATAGCCTTAGAAACTTGATGGAAGGTTGCCAAGTCAGAATCAACTCAATGGCAGTGGGTTATTATTGGAAAATTAGTGTATATATATTTTTTTTTCATCTAAAGTACAATAAAATATTTTTATATTTTCTCCAGTAAAAGAAAGTAATAATATTTTATCAGAAAAGGAAAAAAAACAATGAAATAAATGAATACTAGCTGTCACTCCATTCAACCAGAAATTAACTTCATAATCCAGTTATTATTGGAAAATTAGTGTATATATATTTTTTTTTCATCTAAAGTACAATAAAATATTTTTATATTTTCTCCAGTAAAAGAAAGTAATAATA
>NW_006399778.1:7931026-7931600 GCF_000299155.1 Elephantulus edwardii | reverse complement strand
AAAGTAATAATATTTTATCAGAAAAGGAAAAAAAAACAATGAATAAATGAATACTAGCTGTCACTCCATTCAACCAGAAATTAACTTCATAATCCAGTTCTTTGAGTAGGAAAAATACTCTTAAGGAAAATAGAAGAATGATAGTCCTTAACCAATTAAAAAAGCAAAAGTACTGCTTTGAAGTTCCCCATGCCCTCAAGAAGAGGACAGTTCTAGACTACTTCTACTTCGAGAATCTTGCTAGGATCAATTTCCTATGTTCTGTCACTCCTATGTCTAAAACACAATTATCAGAGTTGCTATCAAATGTTTTAATTTCCAAGTTGTTCCTAAGAACCTTCCTCTACTACCTATTACCATTGGTGACACACCACTATGTCTCTTAGGCACTTGCTACTACAGTTCTCATTTCTCTCTTGTATTTCATTAGTATTCTCCACTGTCTCAGCGAACAACTCCCAAGAAAACAATGTAAAATTCATTAACAAGGAAAAGAACAAGAACCACATGATACTATCAATTGATGCAGAAAAGGCCTTTGACAAAATCCAACACACTTTCCTGATTAAAACAC
>NW_006399778.1:7861678-7901712 GCF_000299155.1 Elephantulus edwardii | reverse complement strand
GACAAAACTGTGCAGCTCTGCAACTGCATCTTGGCCCATCCTCACCCTTCTACCCCCAACCCTCACCTCCTTGTACCCCTAATATGTTTTTCCCAATTAAACAAATTTTTTTTAAAAAAAAAGATGCATTAATAATAATCAGTGACCCGCGCTGGCTGAAAATCGCCTGTGACTTCATCCATAGCCTCTGGTGAGAGTCAGCGCCCAGAGCCGTCAGGGGCTTTAAGCTCATTGTCCACTGCTGTGGTGTGGACAGCTGAAACCCAGGCCCCGACAGGCACCTGGGGGGGGGAAAACCCCCAGACTCTACTTTATGCTCTGCTGGAGAAGGAGGGGCAGTCTCCTGCACCAGTCAGATCCAATCTGAAGGGGCACACACACACACACACACACACACATTTTTCTTCTTCTTTTTTAAAAAAAGACTACTTCAGCCGTCGCGGCCCTCTGCCCAGGGCGAGCCATCGCGGCCCTCTGCCCAGGGCGGGCTGTCCTCGGCCCCCGGCTTGAGGTGAGCTGTCGCGGCCCTCTGCCCGGGGTGGGCTGCCCTCGGCCCTCTGCCCGGGGTGGGCTGCCCTCGGCCCTCTGTCCGGGGTGAGTCGTCGTGGCCTTCTGCCCGGGGTGGGCTGCCCTCGGCTCCCGGCTCGGGGTGAGCCATCGCGGCCCTCTGCCCGGGGCGGGCTGCCCTCGGCCCTCTGCCTGGGGTGGGCTGCCCTCGGCCCTCTGCCTGGGGTGGGCTGCCCTCGGCCCTCTGTCCAGGGCGAGCCGTCATGGCCTTCTGCCCGGGGAGGGCTGTGCTTGGCCCCCGGCTCGGGGCGAACCGTCGCGGCTCTCAGGAGCAAGAAGGCAAGCACCTGTAACCCAAGACAGTAAGGTGATAAAGCGTCCTCCCTTCCCCCCTTTATAGCTACGCCTCTGTTCAGCATGAAGAAGCCAGAGAGTTGGCATCCAATTCCCAAATCGTACCCCCAATATGTTTTTCCCAATAAAAAAACATATATTAAAAAAAATAATAAAAACAACTGTTGTAGAACGAGAAGAAGGATCCAAGAGGAGTTGGAAAGGTTGGAAGCAGAGGGATGAGGATGTGCAGGGGAAGGGGGGATTAATCATGGGGTTGTACAATTTGATGGGGGGGTGAGGGAAGTGGAAACAATTTGTTCTTGAAAACAAGGTATTTGAATTTTATAAATAAACTAGTAGGGAAAGAACCCGCAACCCAACCCATTCATTCTAGCAGCAGCCAGATCATCAATGTTGCATTGGGGAAATGTGCTGTCGAGATCTCTCCAAAGTGCTAGAAATAGCAGTGGTATCAGTTTAAAAACCAAGGTGGCCCAATCCAAGCCAAAGTGTTTCAGCTGCTTCCCATGCATGTGAAAGTTGTCAATGGATCCTGATGACAGAAGAAGAATCGATGCCTTTGAATCGTGGAGTTGGAAAGAACTAAACCTCACACCCCGTGGGCTGCTAACAGATCGTCCTGCAGGAAATGCAACCAGGATACACCTTTGAGGCAGCATGGTGAAATCTGTCTCATGTACTTTGACCATGTTGTCAGGAGGCTTTCAGAAAAGATAACATGCTGGGAAAGGTGGAGGCTCAGCGAAAGAGAAGACACGTAACGAGAGAGAGTGAAAAAAAAGGTAACAGTGGCTCAAGCATGATCAAATCTGTCGTTTGCACGGTCGCTCTGAATCAGAGTTGCCTCAACAGCATAAAAGAATGATAAGATAGGAAGGTCCACTCTGTGGGTTAGCACACTGGCTGCTAACCAAAAGGTTGGAGGTTCTAGTCCATCCAGAGGCACCTCAGAAGAAAGGCCTGGCAGTCACCTCCTGGAAAACCAGCCCCTGAAGAGTGTGTGAAGCCCAGCTTGGCCGTGACACACATGGGGCCATCGTGAGGCAGGACTAGCTCCACAGATGATGGGTTCTTGCTGGTTTGTTTTTTGGTTTTGTTTTGTTTTTTGTTGTTGTTATTATTTGTCTTGTTTTATATACTCGTTTATATGTCTACAATATTTTAAATAAAAATGAAAACTAAGACATGGGAAAAAAAATAATAATGGGTGACTGGAATGCAAGAGTTGGGAACAGAGAAGAAGGATCAGTAGTTGTAAAACATGGACTTGGTCACAGAAATGAAGATGGAGATAGAATGATAGAATTTTGCACAATCGACCATTAATTCATTACAAATACAGTTTATAAGAAACATAAATGCAGTCTATACACATGGATGTCACCTGATGGTATGCACAGGAATCAGATAGATTATATCTGTGGAAAGAACCGCTGGAGAAGCTCAGTATCAGCTGTGAAAACTAGGCCAGATGCTGAGTGTGGAACAGACCACCAATTACACATATGCAAGCTGAAGCTGAGGAAAATTAAGCCAAATCCATGGGAACCAAAATACGACCTTGAGTCTGTTCCTGAATTTCAAAAACCATCTCAAGAACAGGTTTGAGGCCTTGAACACTAATGAGCCAAGACCAGATGCGTTGTGGGAGGATATCAAGAATAGCATCCAGGAAGAATGCAAGAGGTCACTACAAAGACAGAGGAGGAAGACCAAACCAAGATGGATGTCAGAAGAGACTCTGAATATTGCACTAGGGTGCTGAGAAGCCAAAGCAAAAGGAAGAAATCAAGATAGTAAGGAGGTGAACAGAAGATTTCAAAGGGCAATGTGGGAAGACAAAATATTGTAATGACTCAAAGGTATATAACGTTAAGTAATTGATAAGATTGGCTTGTAATTGGTTTATCTACTTGAAAAGAGACCCAAAAGCACCACCATTTGGGCTTTGCCATTTCCTTTTCTAACTAGTAGTTCTGGCAGCCTAATGGGTAGAGAGTTGTGCTGCAAATCTGAAAATGGGCAGTTCAAATCCACCAAGTGTTTCTCAGGAGAAAGATGAGCAATCTCTTCCTGTGCAATTTAAAGCAAAAACCCACTAGAGGGTCAGTTACTGAGTTGGTTAGGATTCCGCAACAATGAGGGGGGTTTGAGGCCTACAATTCAGACTAGGCTTCTTTGCCTTTGTCTTTCAATTATACTCTACAGTTGTAAGGTTTGGGAACAGACTTGCTTGTTTAAAATTATTGGTTATGCAACGTTACAAAAGTTGGCCTAAATAAGAAAAGCAAGCTGGGCTCCTTTAACTTCTAAAAGTCTATGATTAGGATATTAAGGGACCACAGATTTAAAACCAGTAACAGAAAATGAAGTTAAATAGCAAGTCAAAGCAATTATTCTAAGGAGAAATTAAACAAAAGAGCTTTCATTAACAAATTTACCCTGCATAGTAACTCTATCATCAGGTAAGTGCAATCATGTTCATTTTATAGATAACAGAGACTTAGAGAAATCATACTGCTAAGTGGATTTTTACCCAGGTATTTTGCTCCAGATTTTTTCTACTCTATACCACCTTTAAGGAATCTAAAGTGGTGCAATGGTTAAGCTCTTGGCTGCTAATTTAAAGGTCGCAGTTGGAATCTACCAACCACTCAATAGAACTTTTCTCATATGGCATGTGTTCTGTAAAGCTCTGTAGCCATGGAAACCCTGTGGAGCAATTCTACTCTGACCTATACAAAGCTTTGAACCAGTTCATTCCAGTTCATTTCCCTGCTTAGAATTTGCCTTTCCACCTCAGATAACTGAATCAGAATCACTCTAATGATATCCCCAGGTGATTCCACGCTCATTTGTTAAAATGTAGATTTTGATTCCTCATAACATCTGTAGAAATGCAAATTCTCAGCAGGGAACTGAACCATAATGGACTAGTTCAAAGCCCTGATCCCGATGAGAAAGATTTGCATGCCAGGCAATGGGTTAGATTGGTTTACATCACTTCCTTAAGGTATTATCTTCAAAAGAGGATGGAGAGCACACACAATCACTGTACCAAAAATAACTGGCCAATACTGAAATATTTCAGGGTGTACCAAATGATCAGGAGCCAATGGTAATGAAGGAAGAAGTTCAAGCTTCACTGAAGGCAGTGGCAAAAAATAAAACCACAGGAATTAATAGAATACCAACTGATAGGTTTTTTAATAACAGATGTAGCCTTGGTTGTGCTCACCAATCTATGCCAGGAAATTTAGAAGACAGCTGCCTGGCCAAATGACTACAAGAGATCCGTATTTGTTTCCCATTCTCAAGAAAGGTGATCCAACAGAATGTGGAAATTATCAAACAATATTATTAATATCACATTGTTGTTGTTATGTGCCATCCAGTCGCTTGTGACTCATAGCAACCCTATGTACGAGAATCCTAAACGCCATTCTAATCTATGGCAACCTCGCCATCTCAAATGCACTCATTCCCACCACTCCAATCACAGAATCGATACATCTGACCGAAGGTCTTCCTCTCCTGCGCTGCCCCCCTCCACTCTGCCAAACATGATGTCCCTCTCCAAGGACCAGTCCCTCCTTGCAACATGCCCAAAATATGTCAGACAAAGCTTCAGAATCCTTGACTCAAAGGAGCATTCTGGCTTCACCCTCTCCAAGACAAACCTGTTTGTTCTCCTAGAAGTCCATGGTATATTCAACGCTCTTCTTCAGCACCACAGCTCAAAGGCATCAATTCTCTTTCTATCATCCCTATTCACTGTCCAACTCTGATCATAGGCAAGCAAAATACTGAAGACCACCCAAAAAAGGTTAGAACAATACATAGAGAATTGCCAGAATATCAAGCTAGATTTAAGAGGCTATTGCACACCTCACTGGGTGAGGTATTGTTGCTGATTCAGATGGATCCTGGCTGAAAACAAATAATACATGGAAAATTTACACTTTATTGACTATGCAAAGGCATTTGATTGTGTGGATCATAACAAATTATGGCTAACCTTGAGAAGAATGGGAATCATGGAACATCTAAATGTGCTCATGTGAAACCTATACCTAAGTGAAGAAAGCAGCTTTTAGAAGAACAGAGAACACTACACAGTTTAAAATTAAGAAATTGTGTCAGGTTGTATCCTCTCTCCATATCTATTCAATCTGTATGCTAAGCAAATCGTTTTAGAAGCTAGGCTATACAACAAAGAATGTAACATCAAAATTGAAGGAAGACTCATCCATCAATAACTTGCCTTATGTGGCTGACACCACCCTGCTTGCTAAAAGTGAGAGGACTTGAAGCACTTGGTGTAAAAGATAAAAAACTACAGCCTTCACTATAGATGGCATCTCAACCTCAACAAAAGAAAAATTCTCACCACTGGATATATAGGCAGAATCACGATGGATGGAGATAAGACTGAAACAATCTACACTCTTAGTACCAGGAGTCAGGAGGATCAGGAGACATACTGCACTGGGAAATCTGCAGTCAGAGACCTCTCTAAATCACTGAGGAACAATCATGTCAGTTTGAGAACTGAGGTGCACTCGATTGTGCCATGGTCTTTTTAATCACTTGCTATGCACCTGAGAGCTGGATGACAGAAGGATTGATGCCTTTGAGCTTTGGTGTTAAGAGAAAAGTACAACATACCCTATGGTCTGCTAAAAAAGAACAGATTATGTCTTTAAGAAGGTGTAGCCAAAGCACTCTTTGGAGGCAAAGCTGCATCTCACATACTTTGGGCATGCTTTTAGGAGAGGCAATTCCTTGGAAAGGTAAAGCGTCAACAAAAAAGAGGAAAATTCTCAATGAAATGGATTGACATGGTGACTGTGATAATGGGCTCAAGTGTGTCAGAGATTGAGAGGCTGGCACAGTACAGGACAGGGTTCAGATCTGTTGTTCACAGGGTTATTATGGTCCATACTCAACAACAACATATTATCAAATGAGCTCTGGCGAATGAGTGGTAAGGAGTTACACTGCCAACCCAAAGGCATGCCATTCGAATCCACCAGTTGCTGTAAAGTAAAGATGGGTAATCTCCTCCCTTGTGATTTACAGCCTCTAAAAACCTGCTGGTGAGTTAGGGAGAGAGAAGGTATTATCAACAGCAATGAGGTTTTCTTGAGAAGGTATTATCAGATTTTCCTGTCAATAAAGCTAGTCCAGATTAAATTTGGTCCCCAATAAAGACACAGCCCAAACATCACCAATTTCCAGTAGGATGATGAGTAGTCTGTTTACTCATTCATTTGTTCAAATATTTACTGATTACTTAATAGTGTGCCCAACTTTGAGATAAGCACATGATTTGGGGAAGTAATACCTTTATTGTCTTCATGGCACTTTCAGGCACCATTAAGAAGTTGGTTCCAGTGAGTAAAGATAGGCTAATCTTTGGAAGGGGACATCACGCTTGGAAAGAAGAGGAAGACCTTCAATGAGATGAACTGATACAATCTGTGGCACTGGGCTCAAATGTGTTGGGATGACAAAGATGGCAAAGGACAGGACAGGGTTCAGATCTGCTATGAGTCATACTCGACTCAATGGCTCTTAGCTTCAAGGACTGGTCTTTCCTGGTAACATGTCCAAAGTGAGTCTAAGTCTCATCATTCTCATATCTAAGGAGCATTCATGACTACACTTTTCTTAAGACACAATTGTTTATATTCTTCTGGTTGCCTTTCAAGTTGTGCAGCTTCTCCTAACAACATGTCCAAAGTATGTGGGACGAAGCTTCGCAATCCTTGCCTGCAAGGCTCTTTGGTTGCACTTATCTAAGACATATATGTTCTTTTGGCAGTCCATGGGATATTCAACACTTTTCTCCAACAAAGCATCAATTCTTTTTCTGTCATCCTCCGTCATTGTCCAGCTCTCAGATGCATAGCAAGTAACTGAAAAGACCATGACCTGAAAAAAGGGTACCCTAGTTCTCAAACTGTTATCATTGCTCCTTAATAATTTGGAGAGGTCCCGGACTGCAGACTTTCCCAATGCAATAAACCTCCTGATATTCTGACGCTAATACCGCAGGTGTTGACTGTGGTTCCAAGCAAGATGAAATTGCTGGAAATATCAATCTTTTCTCCATCTATCATGATTCTGCCTATAGGCCTAGTGGAGGATTTATATTTTCTTGATGTTGAAATGTAATCGCTATTGATTCTTCTGGTACTTTATGACACATATTTAATATTCTTCACCAACATCACAATTCTACCTTAATATTTTAATAACTAGTAGAAATCCATTGAAATGAAAAATAAACAAACTAAATTAAAAAAATAAAAAATAATAAAAAATAAAAAAATAAATAAAAAAAAAAAAACAACTAGTAGAAATCTTCCAGAGGTCTAGTATAGGTAACATCATGATAGATGGAGAAAAGACTGAAGTTGTCAATTATTTCATTTTACGTGGATTCATAATTAATACTCATGGTAACAAGTAAACAAGAAATTCAGAGACTTGGTGCATTAGGAAAATGCTGTCAAGGACCTCATCAAAGTGGTAACGAGCAATGATAACAGTTAAAAGCTAAACTGTGCCTGATCTAAACTATAATATTTTCAATTGCTTCCTATGAATCTGAAATTTAGACAATGAATAAGGATAACAAAAAAAGAATCACTGCCTTTGAATAGTGGTATTGGTACTGACTATCCCATGGACTGCCATTTTGAAGGGTGCTACTTAGAGACAAAGATGGTGAAACTTCATCTCATATACTTCAGGTATGTTGTCAGGAGGGGCTGTAGTTATACGTTATTGAGTTGGAACCAACTCATAGCTGACCCTACAGCAGATTTTCAGAGGCTATGAATTACACAGGACAAAACTGTCCATCTTTCTTCTGCAGAGCAGTTGGTGAATTCGAACTGCCAGCCTCTGGGCTGGCAGTACAAATCCTTAACCAGAGCTTCGCCACAAGAGGGGTTCATTCTTGAGAAAAAGCATTATGCTTGAAAACGTACAGGGTCAGAGGAAGAGAGAAAAACCATCAACAAGATGGACTAAAAGAATGACTACAGCAATGGACTCAAGTGTATTATAAGGATGATGTAGAATAGGCCAAAGTTGCAATCTGTTGTTCACAGGGTCACTATGAACTGTAGTTAACTGGACAACACCTAACAACATTAACAAAAGCCTTCTTGAATTCTCTAAATCCATTTATACTAACAGAATTTTATAACTTCTATTTAATAGCATGATTCTTTAATTGCTATTCTCTAAAAAAAATCATACTATTAAACAGAAGTTATGTGAAAATCAATTACAGTATTGCTCTGAGAAAGTCTGCAGTCAGGGACCTCTCCTAATTATTGAGGAGCAATGATTCCAGTTTGAGTTTGAAGATGCATCTGATTCAGGTCATGGTCTGTTTAGTAACTTACTATGCATCTGAGAACTGGACAATTAGAAGAAGAACTGATGCCTTTGAGCTGGGGTGCTGGAGAAGAGTACTGATTATCTTATAGTCTATCTAAAGAACAGTGAACTAAGAACAATGAACTATGCCTACCATTACCCTGTCTTTCCAGGTCCCCGCTATATCTTTCCCATTTCCTTTACTCATTTCTCCCTGCACCCACCAAATTGTGAAAACAATGATTTCCTTCCGCCCATCCTCACCTGCTCCTACCCTTGCCACCTTGGATCCTCATGCACATTTTACTAGTAATCTATTTCTACAATAATGGTCTTATACAGTATTTGTCCTTATAAGACTGAGTTAGTTCAATCATTATTAATTTTATAAAATATAATGAATGGGATAAAAAATACAATTAATGGGAATGATCGTATGAAACACAATATGAAGGATAGTGTTAAACACAATGTAGATGAACTTTGTAAGCAAACCAATATTTTTTCATTTATATTTATAAAAATAGCTTTTAAAAAATAAAGACAATAAAGAGGACATAATTTTAGTTAATATCTATGCACACACACACACACACAAAAAGAATAAATAAATATGTCTTGGAGAAAGTACAGCCAAGAGGGCTTCTTGGAGGCAAAGATGATAAACCTCATCTCACATACTTTGAGCATGTTTCTAGAAGAGGCTATTCCTTAGAGAGGAACATCATGCTTGGAAAGGTGGAGGGTTGGCAAAGGTGAGGAAGACAATTAGGTGGATTGACACATGTCTGCTGCAATGGGCTAGAGTGTGTGTGTCAGGAAGTGTGAGGATGGCACAGGATAGAACAAGGTTCTAATCTGTTCTAGGGTTGCTATGGGTCGTACTCAACAGCATGTAACAACAACAATAATAGAAAGAATCATACTATTAAATATACCCACTACCATCAGCAACACAATGGCTGTAGGAACAGGCTAATAAAGCATATCAGAAATTATAAGGAAGGCAAAGGATAGGGTATGGTTCAGATTTGTTATTCACAAGGTCACTAAAAGTCGCACTCGACTCAACGGCACTTAATAACAACTGCCATCAAGTCAAATTCTGGCCTATATTGATCATGCAGGACAGAGTAGAACTGCTCATCAGGTTGCCGAGACTATAAATCTTTATAGAAGCAGACTGCTTCATTTTTCTCCCACCGTTAGATTCAAACTGCTGACCTTGTTAGAAGCCAAATTTTATAAACCATTTTATCAAATTCAATTAGAGAACAATACCAAAAGGAAAAAGAAAAAGAAGTAGTCCTGGTAGCACAGTGCATAAAATGCAGGGCTGTTAACAGAAAGGTCAGCAATTCAAATCCACCAGTTGTCCCATGAATGAAAGAACAGGCAGTCTCTTGCCTAAGATTTAAATTAAAGTCTCAGGTGAGAGAGGCTGGAAGCAGAGGGACGTAGATGTGCAGGGGGCAAAGGAGGATCAATCATTGGGTTGTACAATTTGATGGGGGGGGGGTGATAGAAATTGAAAGTGTTCAAATTTGTATTCAAATTTTGTAAATAAACTAGTAGGGGGAAAAAAGATCTAAAGCCTCAGAAATTTAATGGAGGGTCACTATGATTTGGAGTCAACCATATGGCAGTGGTTTTCTCTGTGTAATCACATCGAGTCCAAAAACTCTTAATATTGAGGACTTGCAAATTTTATCTCCAGCACTGACCTCTCCCCTGCACTCCGGAAGCATATCCAACAGCCCATCTGGTATTTCTACTTAGATGTTAATTAATATCGCATATTGGCTCCTTGGAGGCAAGGATTCTGAGGCTCCATCTAACATACTTTGGACATGTTGTAAGGAGGGACTGGTCCTTGGAGAGGGACATCATGCTTGGGAGGGTGGAGGGACAGCACAGGAGGGGAAGGCCCTCTATGAGGTGGATTGATTCAGTGGCTGGGGTAACTGGGATGGGTGTGTCAGAGACAGTGTAATTGGCAGGACAGAGCAGAGTTTGGGGCTGTTGTACATAGGTTGCTATGAGTTACAAGCGACTCGACGGCACGTAACAACAACAATTCATATAAAACTCATATACATATTCTCTAATTTTTACAGTATCCACTTGATCCTTCTCACCAGTCACCCAAGTGCCCAGGCCAAACACACACCTGAAATCATCTTAAATTTTTCTTTCCCCCACATCCACATACAAATTTGACAGCAAGTTCTATCAACCTTATTCCAAATATTCTTGAATCTGTCCCTCTGTTTTCTATATTTCCACCTGGAACCCTAATTTGATTTTCACTCTTAACTACTACTACTACTTCCTTAAGTTTCCCCACTACAAAGTGTCCCCATATAAACCATTTTCCAAGTAGCAGCAGAATAAATTTATTAAATATAATCAGATCAAATCTCTATTCTGCTTTTAAAAAAAACAACAAAACAGCAAAAACTCAAAAATTTTTGCAGTTAACTTCAAATAATCCAAAGTCTTCAAGATGACTTATCATACCCTGCCTGATTTGTCTGGTCAACCTCACTTTTCCTTGCTTCCTATTTTCTTGCACACAATGCTCTTCCCTGCCTTATGGCCTTTGTACTGGTTATCCTCCTCTTTATACAGCTGGCTTCTAGTCATTCAAATCACTTTATCCCACCTCCTCAGTAAAGTCTTGACTGTGACGAGTAATAGCCATAATTCTCAATTTCTAATATATCACCCTGGTTTATAGTCAGTTTAGCACTCACCTATCTGATGTTACTTGTCTCCTTTCCACTTCCCACCTGCCACACATTTTCTATCTGACTCACTGCTATAAAAGAGTGTCTGGCTGGCAATAAGAGATGAGTCTACAGCTCAGCAGGGAGTTCTAGTGAACCAGTAAGTAAGGAGTTACACTGTCAACCCAGAAGCAGGTGGTTCAAATTCACTAGGCATTCAGAGGGAGAAAGATGAGCAAGTTCCTCCAGTGCGATTTACAGCTTATAAAAAAAACCCCACCATGGGAGCTCTGGTGCCCTAGTATCAAAAAAGCTGCACTGCAATCCAGTAGGTATATGGTTCAAATACACCAGATGCTCTCCTAGAGAAAGAGGGACAATCTCCTCCTGTGCCAGTCAGATCTAATTCGACAGTACACTCAAGAAAAGGAAAAGAAAAAAAAAGATGAGAGAGAGAGAGATACACGATAGGTAAAAACAAGGGGGAACAACCCACTGGAGAACATCTTTTAAGTAGGTTCCAACTGATGGTACATAAAAATAACAGCTTAGAGCTGTGAACTGGAGACATGAATTTATGAGTTGTGTGCAAGAAGATGTAGTTACTAAAGCCTGAAAGATCACACTAAGTATCTACCATGAGATTGGAAAGGCCTTGGGAGGGTAGACCATCACATTTAATAGCTACAGAATGGAGAATGTGCTTAAAAAAAAAAAAGAAAAAAAGCAAAAAAAACCCAAGTTGAAGAAAGACTAGAGACAGCATGATGTCTGTTGAACAAAGAGACTGTCATGATGAACAAAGAGACTGTTGTTACTGAACAACCTGAAAGAGATCACATTAGAATGTCCTGCATAGAATGGGTGAAAATGTGTCCCAAAACATAAAAATAGACTGGTTTACTAATCTAATAGAAACTGGTGGAATCCCCAAAACAATATCCCTTAGTCACCCTTAGAATACGGAACAAAATTCATTCCTTTGGCTCAACGTGAAACCAAACCGTATACAAACTTGTAAGATGAACAGTAACACCAGAGGGCACTCACTCCTTAGAATAATCAACTATATACGATTAAAATGTGCCATTTGCTCAAGGATAAAGCTCAGAAAGCTGGAAGGAGTAAGACATAAAGACCAACAGACACAAGAATCTGAGGCAAGAAATGGTAAGGGTGCATGTTGTAATTAATGCCATAAAGCAAAATGTGTATAAATGCTTGAATACAAAACCAGTTCACTTTGCAAATTCTCATCCACATCACAAGAAACAAAACGAGAAAGAGTGCCAAATGCTGCTAAGAAAACTAAATGGCTGTTTTATTCAGTTTTATAAAATGTCATGGTGAAATGTTATATACAAAACCAATGAAGTGAAAAAAATTAAAAACAAAACACTAATGAAGGGTACAACCAGGAGAGGAAAACAATGATGAATGAAACCTCAAGTCTCCGTGTGCATCAAAAACTTTTTCCAATAGGATGAAAAGAAAATCTACTAATTAGGAAAAAACATTTGGCAATGACATCTCAGACAAGGTATCATAACGAATGTCTACAGAATACCACAGGCCCTCCACAAGAAAAATACTGATAACCCAATTACAAAATGGGCAAAAGATACAGAAAGTCTTTTCGGACAGAAAGATATTCGGATTGCCAACAGACACATGAAGAAATGCTCAAAATCACTGACAAATCAAAACCACAATGAGATACCATTTTATTCCAGTAGCAAAGGCAAAAGTTTAACAGGATAGTAAACAAGAAATGTTAGAGAGGATGTGGAGATTGAACTCTTGTACACTGTTGGTGGGATTATAAAATGGTAGGTACAAACATTCTGGAGGGCAGTTTGGCATTTCCTCAAAAAAGCTGAACATAGAAAACCCATATGACTCAGCTATTCCACAGTTAGGAATACACCGCAAGAAAAACAGAACAAACGGAGATATGCATACTGTACACATCAGTATTACTTACAATAGCAAGAAAAAGGAAACGGCCCAAATGTCTATCAGCAAATGACTAGATTGAGAAATAGTGGTACATTCACACAATGGAATGCTATGCAGCACTCAGGAGCAACATTTTGAAAAATATAACATGGGAGAGGCTAGAGAGCATTACACTAATTCACTCAGGCTCATAAAGAGAAATACTTTGTTTTATAACCTCTACAGACCTTTTCCTTTGTCTTACTTCCATACTCTTCTCTATGATAGGAATTCTAGTGCATAGAACACAGCAGATGGAAAAAGATGGGCTGTCTCCTCCTGTTAAATTTATAACTTCAGAAACTCACTGGAGTGTCAACATGAGTCAGAATCTACACTAAGGAAGTAAGCTTGCTCTCCACTCTACAAAAAAAGTACAGTCTCCGAAGTCAAGGGATCAGTATTCTATAACTATAATGCAGTCACTGAAGTAGTTTAAATGATCATTTCACAACCTCCGTTTCTTCATTCATATGTAAAAATTATAATATCTATATTTTATGAGGGCTTTTGTAAGGATTATAAAAATGCATATGTAACATACCTAAGGTCTGGAATAAAATACGTTATATATATATGTTCACTCAGTTTCTTCTTAACACCATTCTGGTTAAGCCTTCTAGCTGTTGTTGTTAGGTGCTATCAAATAGTGTATGACTCGTAGTGACTCTATGAACAATTTATGAACCCTGTATTATCCTGTACCACCCTTCATACTTCCTGACCCATTAGAGCCCAATGCAGCAGACACCATGTCCATCTACCTGGTGTCAATCTACCTGGTCGAGGGTCTTCTCTCTTTTGCCAAACCTCTATCCCTCCAAGCATCATGTCCCTATCCAAGGAATAGCCCTCCTAGCAACATGCCCAATGCATATGAGGCAAAGTCTCATCATTTTTGCTTCCAAAAAAGCACTCCAACTGCATTCTTTCTAAGACTATTTGTTTTTCTGGCCAATCATGGGTTGTTCAGAGAGCGCTGGTGGCCTAGTGGCAGGAAGCTGCACTGAAATTCCAAAGGCCACCAGCTGCTCCATGGGAGAAGGATGGGGAATCTCCTCCAGTGTGATTAACTATCTCTGAAAACCCGCTGGAGGGTCAGCTTCATCATAACTATACTCCTTAATAATTTGGAGAAGTCCCTAACTGCAGACTTTCCCATTGCAATATGTCTCCTGATTTCCTAACTGCTAGTTACAACGGCATTGATTGTGGATCCACGGAAGATGAAGTTGTTGACAATTTCAATCACTTCTCTATCCATCATGATGTTGCGTTTCAGTCATGAGGTAAGACTCTTTGTTTTCTTGAAATTGAGATGTATGTAATCCATACTGAAGGCTGCACATTCCTTGATCTTCTGCAACAAGTGCTTCAAGTCCTCCACACTTTCAGCAATCAAGGCTGTGTCACCTGCATAACACAGATTATTGAGAAGTCTCCTTCCAATCCTGATGCCACATTCCTCCTTATAGAGTCCAGCTTCTCAAATAATTTGCCCAGCATACAGACTGAATAAGAATGGATTAAGTCTTACATCTTCTAACCTTTTTTTTTTAAGCTTCTCCTTCCTTGGAAAGAACTTTGAGAAACTAATGTCCATGGTTCTAGCAGAAATAATTTTAAAGAAGTGGTAACAGAAGTGGGCTGAGAGTGCAAGGACTCTAACCAAGCAGCCTTTTGGAAGGACAGACAGGCAGGATACGTAAGTCCAGTGTCAGTTAGGAAAAAATGTGCCTCATCCTTCCTTCAATCACAGACAGTCCTTTCTTATAATTACGGTTGTGGCTCTCTTTCTTTTAATAACTCATATTTCCCAACAAGTTACAACTTAATGTCTTCAGTATTGAAAACTAACACATTCTCTCTCACTCTCCCTTTCTCTCCCCCACCTCTCTGTCTGTTTCTCTCTCACACACAGAGAGAACATGCACACGTGTACAAAAGGTAGTGTAATCCTGAATCCTATACACTTCCTAGTTTTGATCCTTGTAGAATAACTCTTATGCCAAAGCTTCGTCATTTACAAAACACAATATGTCTTGCTTTAACATTATGAGGATCAAACAATATATGTATATAAAAGTACTTTGTATGCTATAAAATATTGTTGTTGCTGTATTTTAAGTATATAAAGTAGTTACAAAGTCTACCTTTAGCCAGTTTAGGTATTACTTTGAAAGTTCCTGATTCTGGATTATTCTGTTCTATAAACCAAGGCTACCCAAGTAGCCTAACTCAAGTCCTCCTCTCTTTTTGACAGTTTTAAAAAATTAAGACATTCTCTTTCTAATTTCACTTGATTCCTTTATCTTCAGAGAAGTTCTTTAAACTTCCTAATGGCTCTGTGTCTCCAAAATGGTAGTCCTTCTTACTCTAAGCCTCTCCACCCTATACACCATTCTCAAGGCATAATGCCTATCCCTACTTGACATTTTCCACAGCCTACTTTCCATTATAAGTTTCCCTTATAGGATTTCCCAAGTAGAGAGCAAGGTAGAGATTATCTGTCTGATTTTTACATTCCCACAGCATTTAGCAGGAAGCTAAAGAAAGTACTTAATATGTATTGGTCAGATTAACTCAATGCCAGCTTCTACTTTTTTTAAAATTTATTGTCCATATCATACATTATAATCATAGACTAAAATCTTCTTTTAAACTTCTATTTAGCCTAATATCAAACAGTATGTCTAGTGTGAGAAAGGATGAAAAACAGTATTTTTAAGGGCCTGGTAAGTGGATTTATTCTTGATCAACGTGAAGAACTTTAAAGCTAATTATCTTATCTTGTTTATTATTCTTAATAACTGACTAGTTACTGGTATTTTCAAAATATGACATCAGTGTTAAGAAGAAAACTACTTAGTAATAGTTATTAAACAGAGGTAAATGAAATGCAGAAGAATTTGGGAGCCTTTTTCTTCTCAAAGGCATCAATTGTTATTGAGAGTAATCCAATTCAATTCTGAAGCCCAGTTACTGGATATGGCCCAGTAGAATTGCCTCACAGGGTTTTCTTGGCTGTGATCTTCATAGAAGGAAATTACTGGATCTTTCTCCCACAGAACCTCCAACCATTCAGCTGGCAGCCACTCAACCAATGGCATTCATAACATGGTAAAAAGGCAAAAATCTTTTAAGTCAGTAGAATAAGCCTCTAAATTCCACCTCCAGAAAGTATGCAGTGTTCTAAAATGGCTCTCAATTAACTGTCCATCACCTGCTATTCATTTTCTTATATAGGTCTTTCCCTCTTGAGTGTGGGCTAGTCTAAGTAACTTATTTCTCTCCCCACCCTCCGCCAAGTAACTTATTTCTAATGTAGGAAAGTATGGCTAAGAGTTATGAGAGTCCAAGATAAGGTTATGAAAGACTGCAATTTATTTCTTTTTGGCACTCTCTTGTGTCATCTTTATCTTGCTCACTTTGATGGAGCTAGCTGTCATGCTGGAGAACTCCAGATGACAAAGAATGGAGGTCCTCTATTCCTCAGTCTAACAATCCACAAAGGAATGAATTACACCTACAAAACGGCATGAACTTAGAAATATGTACTTTCCTAGTTATGCCCTGAGATGAGTGTAGCTCAAGTTGACCTCTTGATTATAACCTAACAGGAAACCCTGAAGCAAAGGTTTCTAGATGTAGGAAATCATTAGTTTTTACGTTGTATTATGTTCTGCCTTATGACACTGTAGTCTCCTTCCTGCTTAAGATTTTTTTTTAACATTTCTTCCCTATGATGCTGTGAACAGACAATTTCTTACTCTCTCAAATAAACCTTAAATTTCTGTACTGCGGTGAATGACCTATTTTCTAGTTTCTAACTCTGCTCAGCTACAAAAAAAAAATCTTATGGCCTACAGGGAGCTCTGGTGCCTTCATGGCAAGGAGTTGCACTGCCAGTCTGAACACATTTAGTTTAAACCCACCAGCTGCTCATGGAAGAAAGATGGATAATCCCCTGTGCAATTTACAGCCTCTTAAAACCCACAGAGGACCAGCTACGAATTGGTTCTGAATCAACAGCAGTTAGAAACAACATGGTTTTACAGTTCTTTAAGAACTTGGGGGTAGAGGGGGAATCTATCTGTTTTTTGTTCTCAGTCTCTGATTCTTAGGTGAAAAACTCAAATTCCCACTAAAAAAGTGAAGCAGACAAATAGCAAGTTAATTACTAACTGGTTCCCAAACTTGTCATTAGGGTTACCACTAGTCACACTTCTATGGTGCAAGATGGCCCATGCTCTAATCTGCCATGAATTCATTTCAATTACCATACAATATTTATGGTCTATACTCTTCACCCTCTGTTTAAGGATGGTTCTACGTAAAAAGTTCTCAATCCTGGCTATCTATTATAAAAACCTCACAAGATTTAAAAAACACTGCTATTGTAGTTAGTGGTGTTGAGTCAAGTAAGACTTAAAGCGATCCTAAGGTAAATGTTCATTAAAATCACAATTAAAATAAAACGTATTTTAAAAATATATTCAAATATAATTAAAAAACATTTTTTTAAGTGATCCTATGAAGAACAGATCTGAACCTGCCTGGTCCTGTGCCATCCTCATCAACTCTGAGATACTTGAATCTGCTGTTGCAGTCACTTCATTAAGTCAATCCATCTCATTAAGGATCTTCCTCTCTTTTGCTGACCATCTACCTACTACCATATAATTGACTCAGTTTTTTTAAATATAAAAAACTTTCATAATTTATTACTGATAGATTATTCAACATTACTTTACAAAGCATTATACTATAGCAATATATCAGGAAGTTTAGGTTACATGATAGAAAGCTATTTCTACAGCTGTTGTTTTTGTTATGTGCCATCGAGTCACTTGCGACTAAAAGCCCTAAACTCTGCTCTGTCTTGTGCCAATTTCATTGTCTCTGACACACTCATCCCGATAGCCCCAGTCACTGAATCAATCCACCTCCCAGAGGGCCTTCCCCTCCTGCGCCTGCCTTCCACCCTCCCAAGCATGATGTCCTTCTCCAAGGACCGGTCTCTCCTTTCAACATGACCAAAGTATGTCAGACGAAGACTCAGAATCCTTGCTCCAAGGAGCAGTCCGGTTTAATACTCTCCAGGATGAATCTGTTTGTTTTCTTAGGAGTCCATGGTACCTTCAATACTCTTCTCCAACAACAAAGCTCAAAAGACCAATTCAGAAACTTGAAGAGTGCACGCGCGGACTGCCTTGGTCTTTTGCCTTGGTGCTTCCATCCAAGCAAGATGGGTCATCAGCAGCTCTACTGGAGTCTACTGGAGTCACCCGCGAAAATTCAACCAGGGTTCCCGCTCCTGCCGTGTGTGCTCAAACCGACACAGACTGATCTGGAAATATGGACTGAATATGTGCTGCCAGTGTTTCCAGCAGTACGCCAAGGATATCGGCTTCATCAAGTTGGACTAAGTGATCTTTCTTGGATGGCCTACCCGAGACCTCTACATGGCAAGAAACAAGATCTCCAGTTTGTACATAAAATAAAATTTCAGTTACAATAATGGGGGGGGAGCATCAATTCCTTCTATCCTCCCTGGTCATTGTCCAGCTCTCCGACACATAACAAGTGACTGCAAAGACCATGGCCTGCACCAGACTCACCTTAGTCTCCAGAGACACACCGTTGCTCTTCAGTACTTTAGAGAGGTCCGTAACAGCAGACTTGCCCATGACAATACGTCTTTTAATTTCCTGGCTGCTGGTGCCAAGAGTGTTGATTGTGGAGCCAAGCAGACTAAAAATGTGAACAATCTCAATCTCTTCACCATCCATCCTGACGCTGCCAACTGGTCCAATGGTGAAAATCTTTGTCTTCTTGACACTGAGCCTCGGTCCATATTGAAGGCTGCAGTCCTTGACCCTAAGCAATAAGCACTTCAGGTCCTCCTCAGAGTTTCTGCAAGCAGGGTTGTGTCATCTGCATAATGCAGATTGTTGATAGATCTTCCACCAATCCTGAAGCAGCATTTCTCCTCATAGAGCCCAGCCTCCTGGATGATCTGTTCTGCATACAGGTTGAAAAGGTATGGAGACAGGACCCATCCCTGGCTTACGCCCTTCCCAATTTTGAACCATGCAGTGTTCCCTTGCTCTGTTCTGATGACTGCATCTTGGTTCAAGTATAAGTTTCGTATTAGCACGATCAAGTGTTCTGGGATTCCCATTCTTCTCAGAGTTAGCCACAGTTTGTTATGGTCCACACAGTCAAATGAAGCACAGATAAGACATTCCTCTGGTACTCCCTGCTTTCAGCCAAGATCCATCTAACATTAGCCACAATATCCCTAGTACCACGACCCCTTCTAAACCCAGCCTGGACTTCTGGCAGTTCTCTGCTGATGTGCTGCTGGTTCCAGTCATTTTTGGATAATCTTCAGTAGAATCTTGCTTGCATGTGAAATCAAAGATATTGTTCTTTAGTTTCCATGCTCTGTTGGGTCACCTTTCTTTGGAATGGGAACAAATATAGATCTCTTCCAGTCAGTTGGCCAAGTGGTTGTTCTCCAGATTTCTTGACACAACTTGGTGAACACGGCCAGGGCAGCATCTGTTAGCTGAAATATGTCAATTAATATACCATCTATTCCTGGGGACTTATTTTTTGCTATTTCCTTCAAAGCAGCTTGAACTTCTTCCTTCATCACCATAGGCTCTTGCTCATATGTTGTTTCATTAAATTCCTGTGTCTGCCAATTCCTTTAGATACAATGATTCAGTATACTCTTTCCATCTTCTTTTGATACCTCCTGGATCATTTAATACTCTGCCGAAAGCATCCCTGATTATAGCAACTCAAGGTTTCAATTTGTTCTTCAGTTTCTTGAGCTTAAGAAATGCTAAGCAAGTTTGACCCTTTTGGTCAGAAAAGCTGTGGTATATTCACACAATGGAATACTATGCTGCATTGAAAAACAAGGAACTCATTCAATATTATTCAAAATGGGTCAGCCTGGAGGACATTATTCTGAGTGAAATATCTCAGTTGCAAAAGGACAAATATTGCATGGTGCCACTGCAGTAAAATGGGACTGATATCAGGGTGTGGGTAAGACTGAGAAAAACTGGATAAATTGTGTATACTGAAACAGATGAGGGAGTGAATAATTTAAAAGCGATGTATGATAGGGTATTGTGGTTATCACAAGAGTGCACAATAAAGGTTGCATAGTGGAATGTACTTGGGGTGGTAGGAGGGGTGCAGGTGGATTGTGTACCAGGGAGGGAGTCTTTCTTTTACTTTTGAAAGAGAGGAGCAAACTGGGGGGTGGGGTCAGAGGGCTGGGTGGGTAGAGAAGTGCAGCAATGAAATGAATGGAAATCCAAATTCTCTGTAAATGTTCATTAAAATGATTTTTTAAAAAGGGGGGGAAAGGACAAATACTATGTGATAACACATCTATAAAAAACAGATGTATAGATACCAAAGTTTATTACTAGTTACCATACACCACAACAAGATAAAGGTAAATAATCCAATAGAAAAATGGCCACAGGATATGAACAGATATTTCACCAAAGAAAACATTCAGATGGCTAATAAGCACATGAAGAATGTTCAAAATCCCTAGCTCTAAGAGAGATGCAAATTAAAACAACTATAAAATACTATCTCACCTCAGTCAGAATAGTAAAATTTAACAGAACAGCAAGCAACAAATGCTGGTGAGGTTGTGGAGAAACTGGAACCCTTATTCACTACTGGTAGGAGTGTAAAATGGTGCAACCACTGTGGAAGGAGATGTGGGGCTTTCTCAAAAAGTTGCAAAGAGAGATGCCATTTGACCCAGCAATTCCACTACTGGGAATATACCCCAAAGAGACCATAACTGACATCCAAGCAGATATATGAATACCCATGTTTATTGTGGGTTTGTTCACAACAGCAAGGAGTTGGAAACAGTCTAAGTGCCCATCAACAAATGAATGGATAGAGAAGCTGTGGTATAATCACACAACGGAATACTACGCTGCATTGAAAAACAAGGAACTCATGCAATATTATTCAAAATGGATGACCCTGGGAAGACATTATGCTGAGTGAAGTATCTCAATCACAAAAGAACAAATATTGCTTGGTGCCACTGTTGTAAAACAGGACTGACATAGGGGTTGGGGGAAGACTGAGAAAGGTGAGTTCAATAATGTATACTGCATTAAAACAGATGAGGGAGAAAACTGTTTAAAAGGGATTATGTGATTACGTATTTTTATCATGACAGGAGTCCAGAGCGAAGGCTACACAGTGGAGTGGACCTGGGGAAGGGTTTGTAAAGCTATGAAAGAATTTTTTTTTTTTTACTTTTCCAAGAGGGTGGTGTACTAGGGAGAGGGTTCGGAGCAGAGAAAAGTGCAACAATGAATGAATGGAAATTCAAAGTCTCTCTAAATTTTCACTGAAATTAATAATAAATTTTAAAAAAAGAAAAGAATAGTTACCATAAAAGTCAAGAAAAGGCAGATGTGCAAATACCAAAGGTTATTAACAGTTAGCAGGGGGAGAAGGGAGTTAGAACTAATCAATTGAGAGCAAAGTGTAAGATATAAGGAAGCAGCAAGAAGGAGCCTCTTGGAGCTCAATATAAATGTATAAAAATTCACCGAATAACTTTAACTTTGTGATGTTGCTGTTGTTAAGTGCCATCGAGTCATAGATGACTCATAGCGACCCTATGAACAAAAGACCTGAACACTTGTATAACTTTTATCGTTTCTCCAAGTCCATAAGGTTTCCGGAGGCAAACTATTTCAGAAGTGGATAACCTCCTGCTTCCAAGTTTGTTTAATCAGAGAGCTCCACCAAACACTGTCCATCATGGGTAACCATTATCACATTGGACACATCAATGTCAAAGTGTTCAGTATCACAGCAACCACAAGTTACCTCTGTATAGCAAAGTGCTATGCCACTTAGAAGAATGTCTGATCCAAAACAATTAAAACTGGCTGAGGGCCGCAGACTAAAATCACAGGTGGGTTTATTGGTAACTTTGTGATAGGTTTATTTTTTCTAAATAATGATCAAACAACAAATATCAAGGTAAATTTCAGAGCCTTTTTATTGTTTGTTGTTGTGTAACTTCAAATTGGAACTGACCCAGAGCTGACCTGCTACAGGTTTTCAGAGACAGTAAATTGCACATCCTTCTCCCATGGAGCAGCTGGTGGATTCAAACTGCGTGCCTTCCAGAGTGCAGCATAGCTTCTTGCCACTAGGCCACCAGTGCTTCCTACATGTACAAAAATCCACTGAGTAATTTTAACTGTGATTAATTTATTATATCAAAATAACGATCAAACAATATCAAGGTAAAAATCAGAGTCGTACGTGGATAGCAATAATTTCTTAAAATCTCTTTAAGCAATTATAAAACGCAGTCAAGACCAAGAACTATTCCTCTACCTCAATGAGACATTCTTGGACTCCAAGGTCGTCTATTTCCATGGCAATAACTATGAGATAAAATGTCATAACAAAAACAGAAAATATGGCAGACCGAGAGTGAGGAAAGAAGTACCTCTTGGAAGAGGATAAGGATCTAGAGCAAGGTAGAGCTGATGGAGGTAACATAAGTGAAAGAAACAGAGTCTGACCACTCAGATTTTAGCTGCAGCTCCCTTACTGACCAACTATAGGTATGACCTTTGACAAACTGCTTCATTACTCTAGGTCTCATGAAACTCTTTTATAGCTCCCAAATAAAGTCAGAGAAGTTGAGAATAGTCAAGTATGAACAGGCCCTTTTGAAAAACTCTGGGTTTATCATTAGCATAGCACTTAACATTCTTTATTATAACTATTTGATTATTTTTTTGTCTCCTCCACCAAATTTTGGGCTCTTAAAGGACCAAGATTACATATTTCATCTCTAATCCAACCACATACCATTGGATTTAGCACACAGTAGATATCTAACAGCTAAACTGCTAAAAAATCATGTGTGCACGCAAGTATATTTATGTAAACCTGTAAGACAAAAAAACATCCATGGTCTTTCTTATCACTTGCTATGCATCTGAGAGCTGAACAATCAACAGAGATGACAGAAGAGTAATTGACGCCTTTGAGCTGTGTGGTGTTGGAGAAGAGCACTGAACATCCCATAGACGGCCAAAAGAACAAACAAGTATGTCTTGGAGAGGGTACAGCCAGGGTGCTCTTGGACACAAGAATGATGAGGCTTCACCTCACATACTTTAAGCATGTTGCTAGGAGGGACTATTCCTTGGAGTGGGACATGATGCTTGAAAGGGTTGAGGATCAATGAAAGAGAGGAAGACCCTTAACCAGGTAGATTGACACACTGTCTGTCATAATAGGCTCTAGTGTGTCAGGAAGTGTGAAGATGGTACAGGATAGGACGGGATACAGATCTACTGTTCACAGGGTCACTATGAGTCATACCTGAACTTGATGGCACCTGACAATGTAATAAAAAAGAATTCATTTGCCAGTGCCACATACACACTCCTTTCAAATATTATTTTTCTTTTTAACAACCAGTAGAAAAAGTTGATAATTATTCACTGGAATGTCATGAGCCTGTTATTTCAGAAGTGGATGATCAGTTCTGATTCTAAAGTCATTCTTGGTCCAGAAGTTCCACTAACATCTGTCCAAATGGTATTCAAAATACCAATGGCATGGCTTCCAGTATCCGCAATATACAAACCACTAAAAAATGGCAAACTTGCAAAATCTGGAAGGTTATTCAAAATTTATGACACCAGCCCATTGACAGCGAAATTCCAGAAATTCAGGCTAGATTCAGAAGTAGCTGTTAAGACAAAGTTTTTATAAAAGTAGAGAATATTAGAAAGATGTTTCCTTGATTATGCAAAGGCACTGATCATAAAAATTATGGAAAACATTAAGAATGGGAACTTCAGAACACTTAAATGTGCTCATGGAAAATCTATACATAGATCAAGCATTTGAACAAAGCAAGAGGATACTGCATGATTTAAAATAAACAAAGATATACCATTCCATATCTATTCAATCTGTATGCTGAGCAAATCATTCAAGAATCTGGACTATATATAAGAAAAATGTGGCATCAGCATTGGAGCAAGACTCTTTTTTTTAAAATATTTTATTTTATTTTATTTTATTATTATTATTGTGTGCGCGTACCGTCAAATCAGATCTGACTGGTACAGGAGGAGATTGCCCCTCCTTCCCCGGCAGAGCATCTGGTGGATTCGAACCGTGCACCTCTGGGATTGTAGTTGCAGCTTCTTGCCACTAGGCCACCAGAGCTCCCCAAGACTCTTAATAACATGTATTAAACAATGACACAATCCTGCTTACAGAAAGGGAAGAAAACTTGAAGCACTTACTAAAGAAACTCAAAGATGCTCAAGTTATCAATATGGATTACATTAACATAAAGAAAACAAAAATTCTCACCAATGGATCAATAGGCAACAAATATCATGACAAGTAGAGGAAAGACTGAATTTGTCAGGAAAGTGAATATGTAGTTGAGATTCTGAGAAGACAAGGTGAATAAAGACATCACAATAGTATTTAATTTTAGAAGACAAAGTGTATATGAAATATGAAAGTGTAAGTGAATGAAAGCCAATTTTTTTAAAGTTTCCAAACCAAGCAACTGCTAAAGAGGAAAAAAAAAAAAGACTGATATTATCAATTTCATTTTACCTGTAACCACAATAAACACCTATATAGTTAAGAAATCAAAAGATATGTTAGTGGGGAAAAGTGCTGTCAATGATTTCTTTAAAAGTGTTAAAGAACAAGGATGTCAATTTAAAAACTAAGGTGCAACTGACCCAAATTACAGTATTTTCCACTGCTTCACATCTACGAGTTGAATAATGAATAAGGAAGTCTGAAAAAGAAATAAGGAATACCTTTGAATTTTGGTGTTGATGAAGAGTACTGAATATTTTATGGGCTGCCAAAAGAAGAAACAAATCTGAAATAAGTTTACAGAGCTCCTTAGTTTCCCATTCAACAATTTATATGCATGTTGACTTGTGACACTAGGTAATCCCTTCAATGTTGACAGCACACTTTCCATTTTTTCCCTGGGTTCCCTGTTACTTGTTTCTGGACAAATGGTGCCCTTTTGGTCTTTGGTGGAGTGCTCTGAGTTCGTTTTATAGGCCTGTCTACTGTCGGTTGCAACATATTCCTTTGGGCCAAGACTGGGGTTTTTTTGTGATTTTTTGTTTTGTTTTGTTTTGTGTTTTTTTTTTAATTTATTTTATTTTCTTATTTCTGTGTGTGTACTGCCGGATTAGATCTGACTGGTACAGGAGGAAATTGTTCCTCCTTCTTCAGCGGAGCATCTGGTGGCTTTGAACCGTGGACCTCTGGGATTGTAGTGCAGCTTTTTGCCACTAGGCCACCAGAGCTCAAGACTGGTTTTTAAAAGGTTTCACTATACCATAGTCTTGGGGCTATGACTACTGTATCAGACCAGTAGGTATGGTTTTTCTATGGATTTTAAATTTAGTTCTATGTTTTTCTCCTACACATATAATGTCTGGGACATTATCATCATCATCCTAATCAGACTGGTTGGTAAGGGTAGGCAGGTACCATAAGGTAGTGAGGACCATGGTTTCTCGTCATGCTTTAAGCAGAAAAGACCAGCTCATAGAGAAAGAGCCCCAAGATTGCAAGTAGTCACACTCCTAAACTGTTGGCTATCATTCTTAGACAGTTAAAGAAATGAGTAAAACTTGTTCTGGCAGAGTTGTAAATGCTACTGCCAAACAGCCCCCCAGCACTTACGAAAGTAGTTTTGCCCAGATGATTTCGTTTATACTTGTTTTTATATCTCCTTTAATAGTATGTACAGCCTTTTGCATTCTCTCACTATTTTAAATTCTTATTGAGCAATCACATTTTCCATTTAACTTCTATCTCTTCCTAACAGCTTCATCTTGCTTGGATCCACAATTAACACCCTTGGTACCAGCAGTCAGAAAATAAGGAGATACACTGCTCTGAGAAAATCTGCAGTTAGGGACCTTTCCAAATTACTGATGAGTAGTGAAGTCAGTTTGAGGACTAAGATGCGTCATCTGATTCAGGCTATAGTCTTTCCAATTAATAGCTATGCATCTGAGACCTGGACAATGAATAAGGCTGACAGAAGAAAGAGAACTCTGGTGACCTAGTGCTAAGAAACTGCTGCAATACCAATGGTATGAGGTTCGAATCCACCAGATGCTTCATTGGAGAAAGGAGGGGCAATCTCCTCTTGTGCTGGCCAGATCCAATTCGACAGCACACAACAAATAAAAAATAAATAAATAAATAAAATGATGACTGACAGAAGAAGAACTAACGCCTTCGGGCGGTAGTATTGGAGAAAAGCATGGAACATCCCATGGATGGCGAAGTGAACAAATAGACATGTCTTGGAGAGGGTACAGTTGGAGTGATCTTTGGAGGCAAGAATGATAAGGCTTTGTCTTACATACTGGACATGTTGCTAGGAGGGGCTATTCCTTGGAAAGGAACATGATGTTGGGAAGGGTGGAGAGTTGGCGAAGAAGACCCTCAACCAGGTGGACTGACACCGTGACTACTACAATGGATTCTTGTTTGTCAGAAAGTGGGAGGATGGTGCAGGACAGAATTGGGTTCAAATCTTTCGTTCAATGGGTTGCCTTTATTAGGGCACCTCACAGCAACAACATATGACAATGCAGTACCTCAAATCCAAACGTGAATACAAGTTTTACTCTTTATATAATCAGTCAATAATAAAATGTTAAAAACTTTTTTTCTTTGTTATGTACCATTAAATCAGATCTGACTGGCACAGGGTGAGATTGCCCCTCTTTCTCCAGAGGAGCATCTGGTGGATTCGAACTGCGTGCCTTCAGGATTGCAGTGCAGCTTCTTGCCAGTAGGCCAGCAGAGCTCCCTAAAAAGTAGTGGTTTTCTGTTGTTGTTGTTGTTATGTGCCATCGAGCCGCTTGCAACTCATAGCGACCCTATGAGTACAACAGCCCTAAACCCTGCTCTATACTGTGCCAATCGCACTGTCTCTGACACACCCATCCCGATTACCCCAGTCACGGAATCAATCCACCTCATAGAGGGCCTTCCCCTCTTGCACTGTCCCTTCACCCTACCAAAGGAATAGCGTATAAAATCCAGTGTCCCAAAAATAAACACTAAAAGAGCAACACCACCTATGGAGAGTGTCAGGCACATAAAGAAGGTGTTCTAGATGAATGACGGGAGAGAGCTCTGATGACTTATTAGTAAGGTGCTGCAATCCTTAAGGAATGTGGTTCAAATCCATCAGCTGCTCTGCCAGAGAAAGACAGGCAACCTCCTTCTCCTGTGTGATTAACTGCCTCTGAAAACCCTCTGGAGAGTCAGCTATGAGTCAGTTCCAAATTGATGGCACACAACAACAATAGATGAATTACAATTTAAAATGATACTTTAAAATACATTTTAAAACCACTTAGACTAAAATATCCAGGACAAGATCCGAAAGAGGTTAAGTGGAAAAATATCATGTTAATTGTGAAAATAGCAAATAAAATTCTAAGGTACTTCCACTCAAAGTCATGTGTGAGTCCCCAAGAACACTGGATTTAATCATCATAATAAATCTAGAGTAGAAAAATTACATCTACAACCCAAGTGCCTGCAAACACTCTCAGTCACCACATCCCAACATCAGGAGTGCCACACCTCCCAACCACCACTACCTCAAGGAGGCCCAACCAAAGGACTACAGGAGTTAAGTCAGGCAGAACTAAGAGTTAAGAGGAAATGAACATGCCACCTGACACTTTCCTGGCACAACCTAAACCAATTAGTTTAAGTTACAAACAAGATTCCACCACAGTGATGAAACTACCTACTCTTTTTCTGCAAACTAAAAATAACACATTTATCAAAACAGGAGCGTTCCAAAAGTATTTGCTGCCCTGTCAGCAGCCATTTCCTCAAATCCTTCACTTAACCTATCGTATTAGACCCAAGTCTCCCCTTGTGTCTTCCAGCTTTCCCACTCTTCAACCTAACCCTATAAATAAAGGAAGGCTTAACTCAGCTTTTAGTTTCTTTTCCAATAAATGTGTACTGTTCTTGAGGAGCCTGCCTTGTGTAGAGCCTCAACTAGAAAATGGGCTGAGCTGTGTCAAAGGCTTGAAAAGCAAAGAGGAGAAAAAAAAACCAAAACACAAAGGGCAAGACAGGGCATGATCAGGAAGTCAGCTAAAGACTTTTCATTCAGGCAGGAATGGACAGAGCCCCACCCACCTAGAAGAATAAAGTATAAGGGAGAATGGTTTCCAGTATAAAGCTGGAGGGAATGAGCTGACAGCCCCTCTCCATCATACCTGCTCGACAGGCAAACTCATTTCCAAAGAGTTCTGAGTGCTCTCCTGGGGTTTGAAATGACATTTTTCGCGCGCGGGGGGGGGAGAACGACCCTATATAATTTAATGGAACAAAAACAAATTTAAATTGAAGAGTCTCTAGTCATCCTCTAGTCACTCAAAGCTAAAAGGGTCTCTCAAAGCTTTTAAATCATACCAGTAGGGTGTGGAAGCTCAGATGGATCAAAATCCTCTGTTCTCAGGACTGTCATGGGAGTTAGGAGGAAACCAAGAAAAGAGGAGATAAATAATGAACATTGCATTGGAAGAGATGAAGGAAAGAACTGTTTAAAAGGAATATATGGTTAGGTTTTATTACCTATGTAACAGTCCTGAATAAGAGGTACATAGCAAAGTGAACTTGGGGGAGGGAGGAAATGACACAATAATGAATGCGTTTTGGTGGTTTTTTTGGGTGTTTTTTTTCCAAGTGAACTAGGGTGGGGGGTGTGGAGAAAAATGTGCAACAATGAATGAATGAAAATCCAACATTTCTATAAAATTTCATTACAGATCACAATTAAAATAAAGTAAAATAAAAATATCCCTATTCTCAGCAGTTCTCTCCAACTTCCAGGCCATGGGGTAGGCCAACACTCCTTTTCAAAGGCAGATACTACCTGTGGACTTTGGACTTCCTTATAACCCCTAGTCCTTTGCAATAGCATGAGAAGAACGGCTACAACACTGTGCCATTCTTTATAATCCCAACAGAATATTTGCTATTCTAAAGCAGTCACTTGGAAAACAAATTAATGGATTCCAAAAAATCCAAGTTTTGGTGCTCACATTCTCTAACCATTTATTTTCTCTTTTGTTTAAAGTGGTTTAAAGGAGAGGCACCCACAATTTAGGCTGAGACCACCCAAGGTACAGGGTGGTAAAGTTCCAGGGCAGAATAGTGGTGTGTTCCAGAGCAAACTATGAGCTGTTTCTGAAATCAAAGAATATCAGAGTGAGAAGAAGATCCTTGGGGTCAATTATCCAATCCAACCTAAAGAGAGGAAATGGCAATCTGAGGCAAACTTAGATCTACGAATTCATATGTATTATTACAAGCCTTAGAGCTCTGGTGACCTAGTGGGTAAGGAGTTGTGGGTAAGGCAAGTGGTTCAAATCTCCTATGTGATTTACGATTTCCTGTGTGAAAACCCATTGGAGGGTCAGCTTCAACATGACAAGTCAGTTCCAACTTGGCAGCAATAGCATGAGAGTCTTTTAAAAACATCTTGAGTCCTGGTGGTGCAGTGGTAAAACAGATTGACTACAAACCAAAATGTGGGTGGTTCAAATCCACAGGGAAAAAACAACACAAACCAAAATGTAGCAGTTGGCTTCCATACAGATTTGCAACCTCAGAAACTTTATAGCAAAATTCTACTCTATCCTGCTGGGTCACTCTGAGTCACAATCGACAGGATTGTGTGAAGTTTTGGCAAGTTTTCTGCTCTGTTTTTTAAAAAAATTACCATATTAGATACCTCTTTATAAGACTGAGTTTATGGAAGTCAAGTATCTAAGAAAAGTAAGGATAAAAGAAAGCAAATCAAACTAAAAAAGACAGCAACTCTTTCTTTCTCTTGCTCTACTGCTTTGTGGTAATGATTCAAGACTACCTACTGCTCCTCCATATCTCTTCATGTCAAGAGTTTTTCTCTTAAATATATTTTTACTCAAAAATAAGATTAAGGCCCCTCAATCTCTAGACAGGCAAAGTCAAAACAACCCACCTACTGAGATGGAAAAACTGTGATCCCTTAAGGAGAAAAATAACAAAGAGAGTTGTTATTGCTGTTGTTGTGTGCTGTCCAGTCGCCTGTGACTCATAGTGACCCTAGGTGCAACAGCCCTAAACCTGCTCTATCCAGTGCCAGTCTTACTGTCTCTGGTATTTTTAAAAGAGTATTCAAACACCTCAGTCATCAATGAAGGAACCCACATCACCAAAATGCATAATCTAACACATCACCAGAATGCATAATCTAGTATCTAGCTAGGGGTCTTGAGGGAAACACTTCTCTGAATCTTAGTTTCTTCAGCCATAATATGGAAAGTGAAGGCTAGGCAACTTCTATAACCCCTTCAAGTTCAAAAAGACCAAGAAGACTCTCTCTAAGGAAAATAATAGCTATGACAGTACTTTAAAAAGCAAAAGTACAATTCTTATGCTTATCCAGAAGCCTCAAGATGGTTCTGGCACAGACTTGCTAGTAATAGTCTTCTTACAACCTGGCAATACCTATCAAAGGTACCACTAAAATTAAAAATGGGCAAAACAGTGCATATTGTATTTAACAGTTGAACCACCAGACACTGGATGTGATTGCTTTGTCCATCTACAGATGTTTTCAATTTGCCATTGCTGACTGTTTCCATCCTCTCCCCTAAAGTCAAATTGAATAATGAGTGTCTACCACTTTGTGTCTACTACTAAATATATTAAACACTTTCTCAACACCCTGTGTTTTGTTTCATTAATCATTCTGTAGATTGTTGTGTTGTTATGTGCCATCAAGTCGTTTGCAACTCATAGTGACTCAATATACAAGAGTCCTAAATCTTGCTCTATCTTATGCCAACCTCATTGTCTCTGACACACCTACTCCCACTACCCCAATCACTGAATTGATCCATCTTATCGATAGTCTTCCTCTCCTGTACTGTCCCTCCACTGTCCCAAACATGATGTCCCTTCTCCAAGGACCTGTCCCTCCTTGCAACATGCCCAAAGTATGTCAGATGAAGCTTTAAAATCCTTGCCTTCAAGGAGCAGCCTGGCTTCACCTTCTCCAGGATAAACCTGTTTGTTCTCCTAGCAGTCCATGGTATAATCAACACTTTTCTCCAGCACCATAACTCAAAGGCATCAATACTCTTTCTACCATCCCTAGTTACTGTCCAGCTCTCCGACAGCATGCAACTGCGAAGACTATAGCCTGGATCAGGCGCATCTTAGTCTCTAACCTGACATAGGTGCTCTTCAGTACTATGGCAAGATCCCTGACAGCTGACTTTCCCAATGCAATTCATCTCTTGATTTCCTGGCTGCTGGTACCAAAAGTGTTAACTGTGGAGCCAAGCAAACTAAAACTGTTAACTATCTCAATCTCTTCACCTCCATACTGATGCGGCCAATTGGCCCAGTGGTGAGAATCTTTTGTTTTCTTTATATTGAGCTTCAATCTGTATTGAATGTTGCAGTCCTTGACCTTCTGTTGCAAGCCCTTCAGGTCCACAAATTAAAGACAGACTAGGAAGAAGGATTGGCCATCCACTTCCGAAATAGAGGCCTTCGAAAACCCTATTCTGTAGATTAAGGATCCACACAGGTAAATAATTAAAATGTTCAAATAATGGAAAAGCAAAGCGCACTTCTCATAAGCAAGCTTTCTTTTTAAAGCACATCAGATTATTTTCAGACGCTGCTCCTTCCCAGAGATGTGGCTGATGGTAAAAATGAAAAATTAAGTCTGAGGAGGGTAATAAGGGTTTCATTTTCTCATGTTTTTTTTTAAATCCTGATGAGTGAAAAAGTTTACAAACTGGTTTTCCATTCAATCATTCATTTGTTCTTGTTCTATAACATTAATTACAATACCTACATTGTAAATTGCACTGGGAAAGTCTGCAGTTAGGGACCTAAGTAATGATGTCAGTTTGAGGACTAACATGCATGTGATTCAGGCCACAGCCAGTAACTAGGTATGACAGAAAAAATGCCTTTGAGCTGTCGTTTTGAAGAAGAGATCCCATGAACTATCAAAAAAAGAACAAACAAATATGTCTTGGAGAGGGTGCACCCAGTGTTCTTTGGAAGCAAAGATGCTGAGGCTTCGCCTCACATACTTCACATATTTCAGGGATGTTGTCACTATTCCTTGGAGAGGGACATGATGCTTGGAAGGGTGAAGGGTTGGTAAAAGAGAAGAAGATCTTCAACCAGGTGGATTAGCACAGTGACTGCTGCAGTGGGCTCTAGTGTGTCAGGGAAGTGTGAGGATGGCACAAGATAGGACAGGGTCCAGATCTGCTGTTCAAAGAGTCACTAGAAAAAAAAAGAAAAAAAAAAACCAAAGAGTCACTAGAAGTCATACTCCACTTGACAACACCTAAAACAACATTGTAAATTCATGCATCCCCCTTCCCTATAATTTTTGTTTCCATGAATCCTTCTCTCCTACCCCCCTTCCTGCCTTCTGAGCTTTATCCCTGAGCAAATGTTGCCCTCGAGATCCTATACAGTTAATTGTTTTGAGATCTATGTCTCTAGTGTTATAGGCCTACCACTGGGATGAAAGTTGAGCTAAAGGATGAATTTAGTTCCAGGATGAAAGAGTGACTAAGAGCCATAGTCTTGGGGGTTCTGCTAGTCTCTATCAGATCAGTAAGGCTGGTGATTTTGATCACTTTGGAAGATTTTTTTCTCCCCCTTATTTTTCTTCCATTCTGTTCAAGTTTTTGTCCTATAAACCTTTTTACAGCATCCAGCAGCACTGCATGTTCAGGATTGTGGTCCATTAGTCCTTACATTATATTCTATAGAATCAATCACCATTGGACTTTGCCTATCATTACCCTATATTTTCGTCCAAATCTTTCCCATTTGCTTCCCTCACCCACCCACCAAACTGTGCAGCCCTCTAATTTCACCCCTACCTATCTTCACCCCTTCACTCCCTCTCCTCTTCCTATCCATGTTTTACTAATTATCCTTCTATTTTTACGGTCATGGTCTTATGCCGTATTTGTCCTTATGAGATTGCATTAGTTCACTCAGCATAATGCTCTCCAGCCTCTCAAAAGTTATGGAGTATTTTTCAAAATTGTTGCTCCTGAGTGCTGCATAGTATTCCACTGTATGAATATACCACAACTTCTCGATTCAATCTGTTGGGGTTGGACATCTGGACTGTTTCCATATTTTTGCAATGATGAATAACACTGCTATGAACATTGGTGTACAAATCTCCCATTTATTTTGGTCTTTTATTGTATCTTGAAGAACATTCTGTCATTTCTTTGTAGAAGTCTTTTGTATCTCTAGTTAGGTTCATTTCCCAAGTATCTCAATTTGTGGTTGGCTATTATAAATGGTATTGCTTTCCTTGTTTTCCTTCTGAGTTCTCTTTGTTACTGTAGAGGAATTCCACTAATTTTTGGATACTGATCCTATATAATGCTACTTAGTGGATTGGTCTACAAGCTCTAACAGTTTTTTGTTCAGTGCGTTGAATTTTCTGCATACACTATCATATTGCCTGCATATAGCAACAGTTTAACCACCTTTCTGCCGATCTGGATGCCTTTTATTTCCTTCTCTTATCACATTACCCAAGCAAGCACTTGCAATAAAATACTGAATAGAGGTGCTGGCAGTGGTCATACATGTCTGGTCCCTATTCACAAGGAAAATGTATGTTTTTAGTCTTTTCTCCATTGAGAATGATATTAGCTCTTGGTTTTTCATATATACTTTTCACTATGTTGAGCAAATTCACTTCTATTCCAAGTATGCCGAGTATCTTAATCAGGAAGGGGTGCTGCATTTTGTCAAATGTCTTTTCTGCATTAACTGCTAGGATCATATAGGCCACGGTCTTTTCAATCACTTACATCTGAGAGCTGAACAATGAATAAAGATAACAAAAGAATCAATGACTTTGAACTGTGGTGTTGGAGAAGAGTAATATCCCATAGACTGCCAAAAGTACAATGAGATATGTCTTGGAGAAGGTGCAACTAGAATATTCCTTGGAAGCAAAAATGATGAAGCTTCATTTCACCTATCTGAGCATGTTGCTGAGAGTGGTTATTCCTTGGAAAGGGACATTATCCTTGGAAAGGTGGAAAGTTGGCAAAAGGGAAGACTCTCAACCAGACTGACACAGTGACCGCAACAATGGGCTCAAGTGTGTCTGAGATTATGAGGAAGGCACAGGATAGAAGAGGGTTCAGATCTGTTGTTTACAGGGTCACTATGAGTCATACTTGATTCAACAGCACCTAACAACAATAAACTTATAGAGCTTTGCCAACCCAAAGACATTCAGTTTTAATTCACAAGCTGCTCTGCAAGGGGGAAAAGAGGGCAATCTCTTCCCATACAATTTACTCTGAAAATCTGCTGGAGTGTCAAGCATAAGTCAGTTCCAACTCAAGAGTACATAAAAACAATAAACATTTGTAAGGAAATAAAGCAGAAAACAAATTACTGTCACACTCTCTGTCAACTAGACTTTTCAACACAGGTGGCAATTCCTCCTTTAGATGGCAACATGAGTCAGAAAACTGAACACAGGGATCAGCCCAGGGAGGCATTTTGCCACCTGGCTTTCAACACTCTATGGTAATGTGGGATTTCTGCCACCCCTCTCCCCCCAACAGAAATGCAACAAAGGTTTTAAAGGTCTAGCCTACAGATGTTTCTAGGTGATTTAACTCCAAAGGAATGACATGGCTTTTACTATGTGAAAAGTCAGATGAGATGCTGGCAAACACCAGTATGTATAAAAGCTACAAGTTTCAACAAAGGCAAAGCACAATATGTTGGAAGCTAAAACCACATTACTCTGTTCTACATGAGGTCAGTCAAACACTTCCTGTCAAGACTCACCTACCTCCCACAACATTTTTGTCTACTGATTCGCATAGTATCTTATAAAGCACATACGATATTAAGTGTTTTATATACATTATCCTAATCCTCAAAACAATTCTACAAAATAGTATTATCTCCAATCTACAGATTAGGAAACTACTACTCAAGTTAATTTGGGACTGATAACAGGTTATTTGAATTCAAGTCTACCTGACCTCAAATTACTGCTTTTTTCATTTAGTATTCTCATTCCTATGGTTGCTTCCACAGTTTCCACCACCTACACTGAGCCTAGTACATAAAAAAATATCGGATAAATGCTTGCTGAATAAAACAGCATTTAATTAAAATTTTAGAATCTATATTAGCATGAAATTATTCAGTGCTAATTTGAAAAAGGATTTTAAAAATAAGAAATCAAGTATATTCAATTTCTTTGATAATGTTATGTGCCGTCAAGTCACTTGCAAACCATAGTGACTTTATGTACAGTAGCCCTAAATCCTGCTCTATACTGTGCTTATCTTATTTTCTCTGACACACCTACCCTCATTACCCCAGTCACTGAGTCAATCCATCTCATCTAAGGTCTTACTTTCTTGCGCTGTCCCTCCACCCTCCCAAGCATGACATCCCTCTCCAAGGAATGGTCCCTCCTTGCAACATGCCCAAAGTATGTCAGATGGAACTTCAGAATCCTTGCCTCCAAGGAACAGTCTGGTTTCATCCTCTCCAGGATGAACCTGTTTATTCTCCGAATAGTCCATGGTATATTCAATACTCTTCTCCAGTACCACAGCTCAAAAGCATCAACTCTCTGCATAGCAAGAAATTGTGAAGATCATGGCCTGGATCAGGCACACCGGTCTCCAGACTGACATCGTTGCTCTTCGGTACTCTGGAGAGGTCCTTGACAGCAGACTTTCCTGATGCAATTTGTCTTTTGATTTCCTAGCTGTTGGTACCAAGAGCGTAAATTGTGAGGCTCAGCAAACTAAAGCTGTTAACAATCTCAATCTCTTCACCATCTATCATGACGTTACCAATTGGCCCAGTGGTGACAATAAGGGAGTTTTTCAGTTAAAAAATATTGGGCTATATGCCACATTAGAACCCATCATAATGAAATTAATCATGATAATAATTTGAATCAAATGCAAGTGAAATCATAAAAGGCAATGCAGTGAGGTGACCATAAAGCCATTTAAATTACTGAAGTTCCAGCTATGAAATGGAGATAAATACATTTTCCTCTTCATCTAACAATGGTGACTTAAAGTTGAATTGTGATGATGGTTATAATACTACATCAAAATTATAAAGCATTACAAAAGAATAATTAGGGTGATCCTGAGTTTGATGACAGCATAAAGCTTGATCTAAAATTCAAGCTAAAACCAAACTCATTACTATTGAGTGGAATACAACTCAGATACTACAGGAAGGACAGAGTAGAACAGTTCCAGAGGGTTTCCAAAGATATACTCTATTAAGACTGGAGCAGTAAACCCACAGGGAACTGCCAAAAGATTAAGGTTGACTGATGACATTAGGTGAATTCTGGCTAAAAGCACAAACCATTAGAAAGATATTTGCTTGTATTTTATTTTGTAATACATTCTACTATAGCAAACTATGGATAACATTTTAAAAAATGATAATTTCATAACACTTAATTGTGCTAATGCAGAACCTGTACACAGACCAAGAAGCAGTTATCCAACAAAGGTATACTGTATGCTTAAAAAGGAAAGGTGTGTATCAAGACTGTATTCTGCTGTATCCTTTCATCATACCTGTTTCATCTGTATGCTAAGCAAATAATACAAAAGGCTGGGCTACAGGTCATCAAGACTCATTAAGACCGTGCTAATTGGCCCAGTGGTGAGAATCTTTGTTTTCTTGATGTTGAGCTTCAATCCATATTGAAGGCTGCAATCCTTGACCTTCTGCAGCAAGTACTTCAGGTCCTCCTCAGTTTCAGCAAGGAGGGTTGTATCATCTGCGTAATGCAGATTGTTCATGAGTCCACCTCTGATCCTGATGTCACATTTCTCCTCATAGAGTCCAGCCTCGCAGATATTCTGTTCTACATATAGATTGAAAAGGTATGGAGATAGGACACATCCTGGCATACACCCTTCCCGGTTTTGAACCATATTGAATATCCTTGCTCTGTTCTGATGACTGTCTCCTGGTCCAAGTATGGGCTTCGCGTAAACACAATCAAGTGTTCTGGGATTCCCATTCGTCTCAAAGTCAGTCACAGTTTGTTGTGATCCACACAGTCAAATGCCTTGTACAGTCAATGAAACACAGACAGACATTCCTCGGCACTCCCTGAATTCAGCTAAGATCCATCTAACATTAGCTAGAATATCCCTAGTACCACGACCTCTTCTAAACCCAGCCTACACTTCTGGCAGTTCTCTGTGTGTTGATGTGCTGTTCCAGTCTTTTTGGGATAATCTCCTGCCATGGATTTCATCTGTTGATATGCATAGGAATCAGATCGATTACATCTGTGAAAAGAACCACTGGAAAAGCTCAGTATCAGCTGTGAAAACTAGACCTGGTGCTGACTGTGGAACAGACCACCAACTACTACAAGTTCAAACTGAACTAAGAAAAATTACATCCACAGGAACCAAAATTTGACCTTGAATCTATCCCATCAGAACTTCAAAATCTTCTAAGGAACAGGTTTGAGGCCTTGAACACTAATGAGTGAAGACCAGATGAGCTGTGGGAGAATATCAAGAATATCATCCAGAAGAATGCAGAGGGTCATTACAAAGACAGAGGAGGAAGACCAAACCCAAGATGGATGGATGGATGTCAGAAGAAACTCTGAATATTGCACTAGAGCACCAAGAAGCCAAAGCAAAGGGAAGAAATCTAGATATTAAGGAGTTGAACAGAAGATTCCAAAGGGAAGCATGGGAAGACCAACTATTGCAATGAAATGTGCAGAGAGCTAGAGTCAGAAAATCAAAGGGGCCAAACTTGCTCAGTATTTTTTTTTAATCTTATTTTTTATTATTTTTTGTGTGCGTGTACCGTCAAATCAGATCTGACTGGTACAGGAGGAGATTGTCCCTCCTTCCCCGGCAGAGCATCTGGTGGATTCGAACCATTCGCCTCTGGGATTGTAGTTGCAGCTCCTTGCCACTAGGCCACCAGAGCTCCCCTGTGTATTTCTTAAGCTCAAGGAACTGAAGAACAAATTCAAGCCTCGAGTTGCAATACTTAAGGATGCTTACGGAAGAATATTCAATGATCTAGGAAGCATTAAAAGAAGATGGAGAGAGTAGACAGAATCACTGTGCCAAAAGGAGTTGGTAGATAGAGAAGAATTTCATGAAACAACATATGAGCAAGAGTCTCTGGTGATGAAGGAAGAAGTTCAAACTGCTCTGACAGAACTGGCCAAAAAACAAGGCCCCAGGAATTAGTGGCATACCAGCTGCCCTGGATATATGTACCAAGTTGTGCCAAGAAAGCTGGAGAGCAATCACTTGGCCAACTGACTGGAAGAGAGATATATTTGTATTGAGGTTTTATTATTTGGAAATCACTGGTTCACTGAGCTGGCAAATATGCAAATCTTTGAAACGTTCATGGTCCTACCTATAAAAGACACTATTGTAGCTTAAACTCAATCACACACAAGTGCTTTTCTTCAATAAGCATAATGCTTTGACATGTTGCAAGAGTATTTCACGTGTACTTTTCACTTTATCACACAAATATTAAAATGATACAAGTCAAGATTTAAGAAAATCAGTAATTTTTGCTGCTTCCTCAAAGGCATTCTCCCTGCTCTCCCAAGAAACACAATGTCTTTATTAACCAGCTTCAGAAGTTATACACTATTCTCTCAATATGCGTCACTGTTCCCTTAATAGCTTCTTGGCTACACTGGACATTCCTTCTCATTGTAAGAAGGGATCACTAAAGGGAATGAACTCCAAGAAGCAAAGATCATTGGAGGTTGGCTCTCACAACGGTCATCACTGGTTGCTTACTAGTAGATATTCTTTTTTTAAAAAAAAATGCATATCCCAGAGATATGCAGTTCGAATCTACCAGATGTTCTGCCGGAGGAGGGGCAATCTCCTCCTGTACCAGTCAGATTCAATTTGACTGTACACACACACAAAAAATAATAAGATAAAAAAAATTATTTTAACAGAAGTTAACAGAAAAATTGGATTTTTCATCCATTCATTGTTACACATTTTCCTCCCTCCTCTAGTTCACTTTTCTTTTTAAAAATATTAACTCATTGTTGCACTCAAAGGCATTCTTAAGGAAAACTGGTGTTTTTGTTTTACTATAAATGTGTCACTATGAAAAAAGTAATTATTATTCATACAATTACATCATATATTTGACGCCATTGTCTTTATATGTACTGAGAGACCAGAGTTCAATAGTTTAGTCATTATTGATAGTGCAAATTTTACCACATTTAAAAAAGTAAATAATGTCTTTGAATTCATGAAAAAGAATTTCAACCTTGTGGATTCCCTCCCTTAACAAGTCTCAGACATTTCAGGGATCTGTAGATATCCTATTTAGAACCACTGATGTAGATAAAAGGTATAAAAATAGTCATAAAACAAACAATTGTTTGTTATTGCTGCCAGGTGTCACAGAGTCAACTAGAACTATGACTCATAGCAACCCTATAACAACAGATTGAAATTTTGCTCTATCCTGCACCACTGTCACAATTTCCACCATGCTCAAGCCCACTGTTGCAGTCATTGTGTCAATCCAATTCACTATACCATAACCTGACCCGTAGTAGTTAACATGTCAAACAAAAAAACCAATAGAAATTATTGTTGTTGTTGTCGTGTGCTGTTGAGTTGCTTGAGACTCATGTTGTTGTTGTTGTTGTTATGTGCCGTCGAGTCGCTTGCGACTCATAGCGACCTTATGTACAACAGCCCTAAACTCCGCTCTGTCCTGTGCCAATCGCACTGTCTCTGACACTCCCATCCCAATTATCCCAGTCACTGAATCAATCCA
>NW_006399778.1:7829523-7859503 GCF_000299155.1 Elephantulus edwardii | reverse complement strand
CAGTCACTGAATCAATCCATCTCCCAGAGGGCCTTCCCCTCCTGTGTCTGCCCTCCACCCTCCCAAGCATGATGTCCCTCTCCAAGGGCCGATCCCTCCTTACAACATGACAAAAGTATGTCAGACAAAGTTTCAGAATCCTTGCCTCCAAGGAACAGCCTGCTTTAACCCTCTCCAGGATGAATCTGTTTGTTTTCTTAGCAGTCCATGGCATTCTCAGCACTCTTCTCCAACACCAAAGCTTAAAAGCATCAATTCTCCTTCTATCCTCCTTGGTCACTGTCCAGCTCTCTGATGCATAACAATTAGGAATTATTAATCTATAAAGACACAAACAAAAACTCAGCCCTCAAGGGTTTATTTCAAGAATCTCTATTAACAAGGACTGCTAACCAAACAAATAGAATCCTTTGTGAATGTGTTGGCATTTAGAAACTTTAGTAGGATGATCTAATTAGACTAGTGCAGCACTCTTGCTCACCAAGTTGTGTCAAGAAATCTGAACGACAATTACCTGGCCAACTGACTGGAAGAGATCCATATTTATTCACATTCCCAAAAATGGTGATCCAACAGAGTGTGGAAATTATCAAACAGAATCATTAATATCACCTGCAAGCAAGATCCTGCTGAAGATTATCAAAAAACAATTGGAATAGTACATCAACAGAGAACTGCTAGATGTGCAAGCTGGTTTAGAAGAGCCATAGCACTAGAGACATTACAGCCAATGTTAGATGAATCTTATCTGAAAGCAGAGAATATCAGAGGAATGTCTATTTGTGTTTCATTGACTATGCAAAGGCATTTGACTATGTGGATCACAGCAAAATGTGGCTAACCTTGAGAAGAATGGGACTCCTAGAACACTTGACTGTGCTCATGGGAAACCTATACTCAGACCAGGAGGCAGTTGGCAGAACAGAGCAAGGAAACACTGCATGGTTCAGGATCAGGAAAGGTATATGCCAGGGTTGCATCCTATCTCCACGCCTTTTCAATATATATGCAGAATAGTTCATTCAGAAGGCTGGACATTATGAGGAGGATGTGGCATCAGGACTGGATATGCATTATGCAGATGATACTGAAGCTAAGGAAGACCTGATCTTGTTATCCATATCTTCAATATGGATCAAAGTTCAATATCAGAAAACAAACTGTCTCATCACTGGGCCAACAAGCAACACCATGACAGAGAGAGAAGAGATTAAGACTGTTAATAGCTTCAACCTGCTTGGTTCCATATTCAACATTCTTGATACCAGTACCAGGAAATAAAAAGACTATTTGCACTGGGAAAATTTGCTGTCAGAGACATCTCCAGAGTAAGATTGTCAGTCTACAGACTAAGATGCCTCTGAGCCAAGTCATGGTCTTTGCAATTACTTCCTACGTGTCTAAAGAGGAGAAAATAGTTCATGGGGGCACAAGGACATAAATGTCTCTCTGGAAGGGCCAGAAATTAAGAATAGCACAATCCCTTACTGCTCCTAAGTAGAAAGCAGATAGAGTGCATAGCTCAGACCCATGGTGCCTCTAGAGTCAAACCAACAGCAAGTATTTCGTTTACTGATTGCTGACTCACACATATAGTACTAACAACGGGGTTTATTGGGGAAGGAAGTTGGAGAGGCAAAGAATATCACCTAAAACAAGTCCAGGTTTTAGTTCAAGTTCTAAGACACAATTCCTCAAATATTGCAGGCTCTGGTTTCAGTCCAGCAGTCAAATCCAAATCATCCATCAAGGTTTGCCTCCAGCAAACAAACATCCAACAATTTCTAAGTCAGCTTCTCCTTCAAGCATCCAGTAAGAACAACAAATACCTTTAACTGTGCCCTTTATCTCAGAGCGCCTCTGCTTAAACCTTGCCACGGTTTCTCCACAGCAATGCAACAGTCTCTCCAACACCATCACCAGGGTCTTGCCAAGAGGGTCTGCTCTAATAATATTCAAGTCTTGCTACCACAAGTCTTGATCACCTCAAGTCTTGCTGGCCCCATGTGTGTAAATGCACTCTTTCCAGTCTCTAGTCCCACACTTACTGATAATATGCAAGACCATGTGTCTGCAATTAAGATAGCTGGAGACCAGAGGGGGCTAACTGTAATGGCTAAAAAAAAAGCCAACTTTTAGGCTAACACCACACTATGCATCAGAGAGCTGGACAATGACTAAGGATGAGAGAAGAAGAATCGATGCCTCTGAGTTGCTGGAGAAGAGTAATGAACATACTATGGACCTGCTAAGAGAACAAATAGTTCTGTCCTGGAGAGGGTGAAACCATGATGCTTCTTGGAGTCAAGTATTTTGAAGCTCCGTCTCACATGCTTTGGCATGCTGCCAGGAGGGACGAGTCCTTAAAGGAGGACAATCATGCTTAGAAACATTGAGGGACAGCACAGGAGAGGAATACTCTGGATGAGATGGACTGACTTAGTGATCAGGATAAAGGGGGTAGATGTGTCAGACACCATTAAACTGCTTCAAGACAGAGCCAGAATCAGAGCTGTTGTTATTAGTTGCAAGCAACATGATAGCAGGTAACTACAACAACAAGTGTAGCACCTAACTAGATAAAACCAAACACATAAAGATTAAAAAATAGCTTCACTTTAGTTCATGGCAGATTTTACCACAAAATGTACTATGTGGGGTATTTGAAAGGAGCTCCAGCAGTGGGACAGTGGATCAATGGGCTGATACCTGAAAGGCTGACAGTTCCAACCCACTAGCTGTTTCCATAGAAAAATCTGTATTATCTACTCCTACAGATTCACAGTTGTGGAAATTTTGAGACAGTTTATTCTGTCCTAGGGGGGTCATTATGAGCCAGTATCAAATAGACAGCCATGGACTTGTTTTGGTTTGGTGTTAGTTTTAGGAATTGCAAGTAAAGGTCGGTGGAATCCTTGCTATCCCTCGTATTCAAATAATTTCATCACCAGCATGAACATCTTCAAGATTTTCAAGTGTGTGATTCCAGTACTGCTGCATATTCCACTGAAGGCCTGGGTAAACCACATTACTAAAAACAGGTGGCTAGAAATGGGCACAATGCCAGAATAAATATTTTTTATCAGAAGTCAAAGAAACCAGAGGAAAAATGGGTTGGTATAGTGTAATACATAGGGTTTTCAGAGGCCTGCTATTTCAGAAGTGGATGGCCAATCCTTCTTCCTAGTCTGTGTTAATCTGAATGTTCAGATTTAGAGAAGTATCCGACAGACAAGCATTTTACAGAAAAAGTGAAAGATACATCTCTCATTGTGGAGTTAACCATTAGTATCAGTGTTGTCCCTGCCTCTGACACAAGTGTCTTTACCCATTTATTTCCCTGCTCCACCATCCACCAGGATACTCATCCACTTCTACCCACTTCCTTCAACATCTATCTCCCACTGTCCAGCCCTTGTTCTGATAGCTTATATCTGAAGCTTCCTTGGTTTCTGTTACTCCAAACACGTCAGCTGCTGATAGTTTCTTATGCTGTGACCAGTGTCTCTTAAGTTTAATGGTAATGTTTCCCGACTGAAGGTGATGTGTCCTGTAGAACTGGATGGTGAAGATATTAGGAATTATTCACACCTTTCATTTGCTTGGCTCCACAGTCAACACTCTTGGCACCAACAGCCAGGAAATTAAAAGACATATTGCAATGTAAGTAAGAAAGTAAGTCTGCTGTTAGGAACCTTTCCAAAGTTCTGAAGAGCAATGGTGTCTCTCTGGAGACTAAGGTGCATCTGATACAGGCCATGGTCTTTGCAATCACTTGTTACGCATCAGAGAGTCAGACAATGACTAGGGAAGATAGAAGGAGAATTGATGCTTTTGAGCTGTGGTGGTGGCGAAGAGTACTGAGGGTACCATGGACTGCTAGGAAAACAAACAGATTCATCCTTGAGAGGGTTAAAACGGGCAACTCCTTGGAGGCAAGGATTCTGAGGCTTCGTCTAACATACTTTAGACATTTAAGGAGGGCCCTGTCCTTGGAGAGGGACATCATGCTTGGTAGGGTGGAGGGCAGGTGCAGGAGGGGAAGGCCCTCCATGAGGTGGATTGATTCAGTGACTGGGGTACTTGGGATGGTTGTATCGGAGACAGTGAGATTGGCACAGGATAGAGCAGAGTTTAGGGCTGTTGTATATACGGGTACTATGAGTCACAAGTGACTCAATGGCACATAACAATAACAACAACATAGTTTAATACTTCTCCTCTCCTGTTGGATTGCTGCTGCTGTTGAATGCTGTCGAGTTGAGCACAGCTATAGAGATCCTACGAACAAAAGGTCTGAAGCCTCTCTATAAAGATCATCATTTATCAAAGTTCACAGACATGTTGTTTAGAAGTGGATGCCACTCCTACTGCCAAACCTGTTGGATTAGAACTCTATATAAATCATAGGTACCGAATATAAGTAAAACCTTTAGTGTTCTTTTGTATCATCATCTCGGAATCAACTCATAGTTGACCTTCTAGCAGGTTTTGAAATGCAGTAAATAGCATGGGAGGCAACTGTCCATTTTTCTTCCATGGAAGAGGCAGTGAATTCAAACCATGTCACTTTGATTTAGCAGCACAACTCCTTGCCACTAAATCACCAGAGCTCCCTTTTAAGACCTTAGAGTTTTAATAATGAGACACCATTTCATTACTACAAGGATGGCTAATATGAGGGGGAGAGGAAAGCGGCAACAAAAGTAACAAATACTGACAAGGATGTGGGAAAACTGCAATTCTTATCCACTGTTGGTGGGAATGCAAAATGGTACAGCCACTAAATAGTATATAAGTTCTATAAAAAAGTAAACTTAGAACTTATCCTATGACTCAGTCATTCCACTCTAAAGTATGTCCAAAAGATTTGAAAGTAACCACAAGAAGATAAAGGTAAACAATCCAATTGAAAAATGGGCACAGGATATGACAGACACCTTACCAAAGAAGACATTCAGATGGCCAACAAACACAAAGAAATGTTCAAAATCCCCAGCTCTTAGAGATGCAAATCAAAACAACTATGAGATACCATCTCACCCCAGTAAGAATAGCAAATATTTAACAAAACAGCAAGCAACAAATGCTGGCAAGGTTGTGGTGAAACTTGGAACCCTTATTCACTGGTGGTGGAAGTGTAAAATGGTACAACCACTATGAAAGGTAGTATGGCGCTTTCTCAAAAAGTTGCAAGCAGAAATACCATTCGGTCCAGCAATTCCACTACTGAGAATATACACCAAAGAAACCATAATTGCCACCCAAACAGATACATGCACACCTATGTTTATCGCAGCTTTGTTCGTAACAGCAAAATTGGAAACAACCTAAGTGTCCATCAGCAAATGAATGGCTAGAGAAGCTATGGTATATTCACACAATGGAATACTATGCTGCATTGAAAAACAAGGAACTCATGCAATATTATTCAAAATGGGTGACCATGGAGGACATTATGCTGAGTGATATATCTCAGTCACAAAAGGACAAATACTGCATGGTGCCACTGTTGTAAAACGGGACTGACCCTGGGGTTGGGGAGAGACTGAGAAAGATGGGTTCAATAATGTATACTGCACTGAAACAGATGGGGGAGAAAACTGTTTAAAAGGGTTATGTGATTAGGTTTTATTGTCATGACAGGAGTCCAGAATGAAGGCTGCATAGTGGAGTGCACCTGGGAGGAGGGATTATATAACAATGAAAGAATTTTCTTTTACTTTTCAAAGAGAAGAGAGAATTGGGAGGATGGAGGCGTGGGCAGAAAGAAAAGTGCAATAGTGAATGAATGGAAATTCAAAGTCTCTGTAAATTTTCATTAAAATTAATAATTTTTGTTGTTGTTGTTGTTCTTGTTGTTATGTGCCATCGAGTTGCTTGCAACTCATAGCGACCCTATGTACAACAGCTCTAAACTCTGCTCTGTCCTGTGCCAATCTCACTGTCTCTGAGACAACCATCCCGATGGCTCAAGTCACTGAATCAATCCACCTCATAGAGGGCCTTCTCCTCCTGCACCTGCCCTCCACCCTCCCAAGCATGATGTCCTTCTCCAAGGACTGGTCTCTCCTTACAACATGACCAAAGTACGTCAGATGAAGCCTCAGAATCCCTGCCCAGTTTAACCCTCTCAAAGGTCAATCTGTTTGTTTTCTTAGCCGTCCATGGTACCCTCAATACTATTCTCCAACACCAAAACTCAAATGCATCAATTCTCCTTCTATCCTCCCTAGTCATTGTCCAACTCTCTGATGCATAACAAGTGACTGCAAAGACTATGGCCTGTATCAGATGCACCTTAGTCTCCAGAGAGACACCACAGCTCTTCAGTACTTTAGAGAGGTCCCTAACAGCAGACTTTCCCATCACAATATGTCTCTTAATTTCCTGGCTGCTGGTGCCAAAAGTGTTGATTATGGTGCCAAGCAGACTAAAGCTGTGAAAAATAATAATAAAAAAAATCAAATTTAAAAAAAAGATTTGAAAACCGTTTCAATCACTTATCCAACAATGCTTGCTGTAGCACTATTCACAATAGACAAAGATGGAAGCAAATTAAATGTTCACTAATTAATGAATGGATAAACAAAATGTGGTATACACATACAACAGAATACTACTTAGCCAGTAAGAGAAATGAAGTCTTGATAAATGCTACAATATGTATGGAACATGAAGGTACAAATTTTGTATGACCTCACTTACATAAAAAGACAAGAAAAGACAAAGAGAGCAATATCTACCAGGGATGGGAGAGAGTACTTTTTAGAGTACTCACACACCTCGTGTATCAAGCTGGTTCAGTTCCAGAAACCAAATTGTCATGCAAAAATGGAAGATGACTACACCACTGCTCAACTGCCACAACACTGAGAATCATGGTCCAGTCAAGTTAATATAAAATTTAAACCATCACAGCTAGCATTAACTCTCGTTGCATCACAACATTCACTACTGCCAGATGTATGTGATTAATGGGCAAAATGGTCAGATAAGATTCTTTCCCCCTACTATTTTAAGTGCAAAATATTCAGTAATTAATAAATGAGTATGAGTGTGTATTTACAGTAATGGTTCAGGGATCACACTAGTTACCACAGTAACTACTATCAGTAAGTAGCTGCTGTTATACGCCTTTGAGTAGGAACCAACTCATAGCTGACCCTCTAAAGGGTTTTAAGAGACAGTTTAATCCCATTGGAGGAGACTGCATATCCTTCTCCTGCAGAGTAGGAGGCGGATTCAAATTGCATGCCTTTGAGATTGCAGCACAGCTCCTTACTTCAGGCCACCAGAGCTCTCTCAATAAATTATCCACCTCTAAAAAAGCAGCAGTGGCAAAATATGTATGATAGATAAAGCCATAATAACAAAAAAGGAAACCTGTTTAAGCTGACTGTGCACAAAAAAAACCCTCAGTGTTTGGTCCCTTTATTTGAAGGTTTAGTTAGGAAAAGGTTTCATGGGAAATCCCAGTTACTGGCCTAGTAACATATTTAATGATTCTGTTCTACCTCTAGCTTGTTGTGTAATGATGAAGAGTCTTAAAAACTTGCAAGTGGACATCTAAGGGACAACAACTGGTCACTATTCATCTGGAACAAAAAAGGAAATTCAGGAATCAGAGTCAGATATGGAATGGTGGTAATGGATTTCACAGATTCCTACAAAAAAATCAAAGAGAAAATACTTGCAAATCACACAATAGCTTCTAACAGCCAAAACAGAAAGTACTCTTAGAATTCAAGAATAAAAAGACAACTAATTTAAAATGGGTAAAGAATTTATATAGCCATTTACCCAGAAAAGACAAGTAACTAATTCCCTCCATGAACAATGGATTCCTCCCTTTCCTATTTTGAATAGAGTTCTATAGAAGAAGTGTGATCAAAAAGGGAAAACTTCAGAACAAAATTTCAAAATATCATAGAATCCTGACTATCCAGAGACTCATCAGAAAGTAACCTGTTTTATACAGTTGACATAACCTTGCTCACTGAAACTGAAGAGGACTTGAAGTGAGTGCTTACCTCAATGATCAATGACTGCAACCTTTAATAAGGATTGTATTTCAACATCATGAAAACAAAATCCTCACCACTGGGCCAATAGGCAACATCATGACAGATGGAGAAAAGCCTGAAGATGTTAACAACTTCATCTTGTTCGCATCCACAATCAACATTTTTAGCACTAGCAATCAGGAAATCAAAAGACAAGTCAGACTGGGAAAATCTGCTGTCAAAGGCTTCTCCAGAGTGCTAAAGAACAACAATGTCAGTCTAAAGACCAAGGTGCACCTCATCTAAGCCACAGCCTTCTCCTTCTCATTTGCTTGCTATGCATCTGAGAGCTGGACAGTAAATAAGGACAGCAGAAGACCTTGTGGTGCTTAAGAAGAGTACTGAACATACTACGGACTGTCAAAAGGTCTGTTCTGGAGAGGGTTAACTGCAGGTTGCTCCTTAGAGGCAAAGATTCTGAAACTCTATCTCACATACTGTGAGTACATTGTCAGGAAGGGCCCGTTGGAAGGACAGAAAGTAAGTTTAAGAGAGTAAGACCCTGGATGAGATGGACTGACACAGTGACTGTGGCAATGGGGTCAAGTATTTCAGAAATGGTAAGATTGGATGGAGATAGGGCAAGGTTCAAATATGTTCATATGGTTGCTACGACTTAACAGCACAAAATAACAGCAATATCATCATCATAAGCGGATCAACTGACAATAGAACCTTAGAAAGGCAGTGTGTGTATTTGTGTGTGGTGTGTGTTATGGAGGAGGAACTCAAAAAAAGGATGAGAATATCTGCAGAATTCAAAGAACGTCATCAGGGTCACTCAAATATACATGTAGAAACTTGAACTTGTCTTTTTTGCTGTGGAGCTCTAGAGGTACAGTTTATATAGAGCTGCACTTCAACTCAACCCAACAGCCACAACTCTCTGGTGGTTTGAATCTACCAGCAGCACTAAAGGAGAAAGATGGGCAATCTCTCCTCATGTGATTTTTACAACCTCAGAAGTTCGACAGAAGCATCACAGGAGACTAGAGCGAGGGCTACATGGTGGAGGGGACCTGGGGGAGGGTTTGTAAAACAATGAAAGAATCTTTTCTTTTACTTTTCCATAATTTTTGGACTCATGTACTTATAACTTGTTAGTCAAATTTGTGTCTTCTAGGTTGCAACACCCCCATGATACATCTTCAAGGATATGAACATGTACGGCCAAGCACAATCAATAAGAGTGCATCTAAATTCCAAAATCAATCTCCATAATAGTCTATGTGTTTCCTACTGCCAAAGGGGCCCTTTAGAGTAGTGAGAGAAGATCTTCACCCTGAAACCCACAGCGTCCCTTTTCAGCAGGAAGTAGCTAAGAGAATACGCCATCCCCTTTTCCTTATGACTCAGGGTGAAGTCTCTCTCAGGGAGGAGTGATAGGGAATGGCAAAGGATACACTGACAAAGAAGATTAATCAGAACTGGCTTTGACAAGCACTGTGGCATTTGGACAAGAACAAACTGGGAGGAGGGTAGAGAGAATAGTGCAACAATGAATGAGTGGAAGCCCAAAATCTCTATAAATGTTTATGAAAATTAATAAAATATAATAAAAAAAATAAGTTCGACAGAAGGCCAATTATGAGTAGGTTCCTATTCAATGGCAACAACAATGTTTTGCTATGAATATTTGCAACAATAACAACAACAAAAAACTGCATTGCAGTTACTCAAAATCCTTTATAACCCTGTAAACCTGCAAACAGGTCCTTTTCAGACACACTTTAAAAAATTACAGATTAAAAAAAAAATTATAGATGAAGACTATGGTCATAATGTACGGTTGTGGCAATGCTGGGTCTAAAACCCCAATTTCTCTACCTCCTTGTCAAATAGTTACTTCCTCTCATATAAACAACCAAAGGCTTCTAAGACTGTATAACATATTTTTTGTGATATCTAGAATATTGTAATTACTCCAGCCAAAATAAGCTCGTAATGTATGACATGGTCTTTTTCACACAAACAGTTCACTCCAAAAATCCAGAAAAAAATATTTACAAACTGCACAAAAATAGTTTTTAGTTTCTGATACACTAATAAGCAAAATACATTAAGAACTCTTAGAACTCAATAATAAAAACCAAAACAACTCATTTAAAATAGACATATAATTTGAAAAGGGTTTGGGGGGGGTGGGGGTGGGGGTGGGGAAGAGATATAAATGGCAATGAACACATGAAAAGATACTCAACCTTATTAGTCATTAGGAAAATGCAAATCAAAACCACACTGAAATACCATTGAAATACCATTTCACACCCACTAGGATGACTATAAAGGAAAAGATGAACAATAACAAATGTTGAAAACAATGTAGAAAATGAACCCTCTTATGAGAAGACAAAAATGGGGCAATCCTTTGGAAAATTGTTAGGCAGTTCTCAAAAAGTGAAATACCATGTTATTGTTGCTCTTATGTGCATCACAACAGAGGCCCTTATATGACAGAATGGAGTTGCCTCATAATTTGCCCAGATGTCAATCCTTATCAGTAAGTCATGATGTCTGTTCTGCAAAGCAGCTAGTGAGCTCAGAACATACCCCCACCACAGCTCCTACAGTTATCAGTGGTAGGTGTCATCCAGTCAAGTATGCCTCATAGTGACCCTATGAACAACAGATCTGAACCCTTTGCCATCCTCAAAATTTCTGACTTACTACAGCCCATTGTTGCAGTCACTGTGTCAATTTATCCGGTTGAAGATCTTCCTATCTTTCATAAACACTCCACCTTTCCAAGCATAATGTCCCTCTCCAAGAACAGCATCTACTATCAATATATCCAAAATAGGTAAGATGAAGCTTAATCAACTTTGTCTCCAAGGAGTGCTCTGGCTGTGCCTTCTCCAAAGCATATCTGTTTATTCTTTTGATAGTCCATGGGATATTCAGCACTCTTCAAGAACACCACATCTCAAAGGCATCAATTTTCCTTCTGTCACCCAGCTCTCAAATACACAGCAAGTGACTAAAAAGACATGGCCTGAATCAGGCACATCTCAGTCCTCAAACTGACATCACTGCTACTAACTAATCTAGAGAGGCCACTGACTGCAGACTTTCCTACTGTAATTTGTGTCTTTTGATCTCCTGACTACTGGTACCAAGGGTGTTTGTTGATTGTGGATCCAAGAAAGATGAAGGTGTTGACAGTTTCAATCTTTTCTCCATCTATCATGATGTTATCATATGACAATTACCAAATGACCTAGGCAAATACAGTTACGTAGAAAAAGTAAAACATTCATTCACAAAAAACCTTGTCCACCAATGTTCTTATCAGCACTATTTTTAGTATGCAGTCAATAAGCAGGAACAACCCAAATGTCCGCCAACTAAGTGATGAACAAATAAAATGGTACAGGCAAATAATGAAATACTGCTGTTGTCAGATGGTGTTAAAATTCAGACTCAAAGTAGTCCTGCATGCTACTGCATACAACTGTACTATGTAGGATTTTCATGGCTTTACCTCTGTGAAACAGACTGACAGGCCTGTCTTTCAACTACCTCTAGAAAGGTTAAAACTATGAACCTTTCCACTTTCAGTAATCGGGCACTGAACTACTTATGTCACATTATTTAGTCATAAAAAGGGAAAAACTGATAGATGCCATGTCTATGAAACTTGGAAACATAATGCTAAATCAGCCAGAAAAGGTCCTATGATACCATACGATTCAATGTTCAAAATATGCAAATAAAGAAGAGAAATATAAGTGATGTCAAGGGCTAGGGGATACTAACGAGCATGAGACTTTTGTGAGGATGATGAAAATATTCTAAAATTATATAATAGTGATATCACTATGAATATGATAAAATCACTAAATTATGCATTTTTAATCATTTTCTTGAACGTGAACTATAGTTCAACTTACATTAAAAAAACCCCAAAACATACTTCCCATTCATGTTCTTGGGTTAGAAAATGAAAAATTAGCATAAGGCACACAAGTATTATGGTCTCAATTTAATATTTATTGAGCAAGACACTTTTTTATAAGACACAAGGTATACACTGGACATATGGAAATACTCTATTCTTAAAATTGTTGTTGTTGTGACTGCCATCAAGTCGAGCATGACTCATAGTGACCCTATGAATAAAAGGCCTGACGTCTTTGTCTTTCTGTAACTACTGTCGTGTCTCAAAGATCAGAGTTTCCAGAGGCATGTGGTTTAGGAAGTGGATACCACTCCTGCTTCCAAACCTGTCTTAAACAGGGTGCTCCATCAAACACTGTCCACCATGGGTGAAAGTTACGGTATTTGACACCTTAATGGCACAAGGTTCAGCATCAAAGCAACCACAGGTTACCCCAGTACAGCCTATTTACAGAACAGCGCTGTTCCACTTAGAAAAATGTTCCTCCAAAATAATAACAACTGACTTTTAAACACAAAGGCCCTCCCCACGATCTTGTTGACTCTAAACAAGAGGCTTAAGTAAAAAACAACCAACATAATATGTTGTTGTTGTTATGTGCCATTGTGTCACCTGCAACGTACAGTGACCCCATGTACAGCAGCTCTGAACCCTTCCCTATCCTGAGCCAGTCTCACTAATTCTAACACACTAATATATCAATCTAACACACCAATCTATTATATCAATATAATATTGATAGTCTATTATAGAACAAGGTAAGTAAACTATTACAGCACACTGTGTTAAGTATTAAGAACAAAAGATGTGAAAAGAACAAAGAGTTGATTCATTATTTTACAGAATCAGAAAAGGTTTCTACAACAAGATAAAGGTAAACAACTCAACCGTAAAATTGGGCACAGGAAATAAACAGACACTTCATCAAAGACATTCAGATGGCAAACACATGAAGAAATATTCACGATCCCTAGCTCTAAGAAAAATACAAATTAAAACTATGAGATATCATCCCAGCCCGGTAACAATAGCAAAATTCAACAGCGCAGCAAACAACAAATGCTGGTGAGGTTGTGGAGAAACTAGAACCCTTATTCAATGTTGTGAGTGTAAAATGGTGCAACCACTCTGGAAGGCAGTATGGTGATTTCTCAAAAAGCTGGAAATAGACCTAGCAATTACACTACTGGAAATATACCCTAAAGCAAATATATACAAACCCATGTTTATTGCAGCTTTGTTTACAATAGAAAAGAGTTGGAAACAACCCAAGTGCCCATCAACAAATGGATAGAAAAGCTGTGGTATAAAAGCAAAGGAATATTATGCAGCACTGAAAAACAAAGAACTCATGAAATATTATACAAAATGGGTGACCATTGAGGACATTATGCTAAATGAAATATCTCAATCACAAAAAGACAAATACTACATAATGCCACTGTTATAAAACAGGGCTGATAATGGACATTTGGAGGAAACTAAGAAAAGGGGATAAATAATATACAAGGCATTGAAACAGAAGAGGGAAAGAACTGTATAAATATATGATTAGGTATTACTGGTATGACTAAAATGACCAGAATAAGAGCTGCATAGTAAAAGGGGGGGGGTGGTGCCATCGAGTTGCTTGAGTCTCATAGCGACTGTGTATGTACAACAGCCAACCCAGGACTGGAATAGCTGCGTCAGATGGGGTTTCTGTTCTCAGCTTTTTTAAGGAAACTCTGAACTGCCTTCCACAGTGATTGTGGAAGCATTTTACAGTTCCACAAACAGTATTTGAGTTTCAATCTCTCTACAACCTCTCTACCATTTATTACTTGCTGTCCTGTTTGCCACTGCTATTGGGGTTACAAACAGGTCCATCCTAGAGAAGGTGAAACCAGGCTGCTCCTTAGAGGCAAGGATTCTGAAGCTTCATCTGACATACTTAGGACACGTTGCAAGGTGGGATCAGTCCTTGGAAAGGGATGTCATGCTTGGGAGGGTGGAAGGACAGCGCAAGAGAGGAAGACCCTTGATGAGATGGATTCAGTAACTGCTGCAATGGACTCTATTGTATAAACAAGCGTGAAGATGGCACAGGATAGGACAGGGTACAGATCTGTTGTTCATAGGGTCACCATGGTTCATGCTTGACTTGATGGCACTTAACAACAACATGCTGCGTGAACTCAGTCTCACAAAGACAAATAGAGAATAAAATCATTAAAAATAGAAGGATTAACTAGTAAGATGTGTATAAAAGTCCAAAAGGTGAAGGGGAGGACAGGGAGATGGGTGTAGGGCAGGAATTACTAGAACAGAAGTTGGTGGGTGAAGGCAGGAGGTGAAGGAATTAGAAAAGATCCAATGGGGACCTGAAAAAGCAGGGTAATAAATAACAGGCATAGATCAACAGTAATTTTATAAAACACAACGTATAGGAATAATCATATCAAACACAAAAAGATTGTGTAAAGTACAATGAACATGAATGAAGCATAATGCATATGAATTTTGTAGCAAACCGATATAAAATAATTTTTTAAAAAAAATGAATAGTGGACAAAGTAATGAAGTTAGCTGGTGGTGATAATGATATAACTTGGATATCATTTTCATTTCTTTCAAAATTCTGCCTCAGTTGCTTTTTGCACACATCTTTCACCTTAAAGATTTTTATGCTAGATAAAATGGGTTTGCCATGAGTCAGAACCAACTCTACAGCAACTACTGTTGCTTTCAGACTCAGTGCTAAACTTCCAGAAGGTTTTCAGAGGCTGTAAGTCAGAAGGGAGATTGCTCATCTTTCTCCGGCAAAGTAGCTTCAATCACCTGTCTTTGGTTTGCCAGGGCAATTCCTTACCCAACAGTCACCAAACAACACAACAGGGCTAACAACTATGTGTGAGTCACATAATTTCATATTTATCCCAGAAAACTCCTCCTCTGTGTGTCCACATACACATTTATATTATCTAAAATTCTCAACAAACTTGAGACAAGTAATAATAGTCTATCATTAATTAGGAACTCAATTTACAGAAGTTAGCAACAGCTCACATTAATATACTCATGCATTATGCTGAATTATTATTTCAGCTAACCCTTAAAATTATTCTGCCTAAGAACTGAGCATTACCAGTATTTCTATTTCACAGACTAGAAAATTGAGGCTCAGGAAGATTAAGTAACTTGTTCAGGGTCATATTAGCATTAAAAAGCAAAGCTGGGGATTAAATATGTTGTTGTTATGTGCCGTCGAGTCGCTTGCGACTCATAGCGACCCTATGTACAACAGCCCTAAACTCTGCTGTCCTGTGCCAATCGCACTGTCTCTGACACTCCCATCCCAATTATCCCAGTCACTGAATCAATCTACCTCATAGAGGGCCTTCCTCTCCTGCGCTGTCCCTCCACCCTCCCAAGCATGATGTCCTTCTCTAAGGACCGGTCTCTCCTCACAACATGTCCAAAGTATGTTAGACGGAGCCTCAGAATCCTTGCCTCCAAGGAGCCACCCAGTTTAACCCTTTCCAGGACAAATCTGTTTGTTTTCCTAGCAGTCCATGGTATTCTCAATACTCCTCTCCAGCACCACAGCTCAAAGGCATCAATTCTCCTTCTATCATGACACAATCCTGCTTGCTGAAACTGAGGAGGACCTGAAGCACCTGCTGCAGAGGGTCAAGGACTGCAGCCTACAATATGGATTGAGGCTCAATGTCAAAAAGACAAAGATTCTCACCACTGGACCAATTGGCAGCATCAGGATGGATGGTGAAGAGACTGAGATTGTACACAGCTTTAGTTTGCTTGGCTCCATAGTCAACAGTCTTGGCACCAGCAGCCAGGAAATTAAAAGGCACACTGCCATGGGAAAGTCTGCTGTTAGGGACCTCTCCAAAGTACTGAAGAGCAATGGTGTCTCTCTGGAGACTAAGGTGCGTCTGAGACAGGCCATGGTCTTCGCAATCACTTGTTATGCATCAGAGTTGGACAATGACCAAGGGATTAAATATAGGTCTGCCTAATTCTAAAGCTGTTTTTCCACTAACATATATTGCTTCATTTATCGTCTTGATCACTACTCAGTCTAACTAAATTTTTATCCATTCTTAAACTTTTTTCATTTGCAGTTAATTAGCACAGGAGTCCTCTGAACAACAGACATTTGCTCAAGACAGTGTTCCTATGCATTAGATAGACGAAAAGGCTACAACTGGAAAGATTCAGACCAAGAAAAAAACCTACTTAAAAACTGTTTTCTTCAGCTTTTCCAAAGGAATAGAGAAAAATCTCCAATGCTACAGAAGGCTAGCCTAAGAGAGAGATGTAAAGAAATCTTTTCATCAGAGCTAGATGAACAGGATAAGTCGGACCACGATAGGGTTACTGCAATGCAGTGATCATGCAGCATATACCGCAGCAAAATGAGGTGCTGACAGCAGAGCAGTATCAAGCAGCATTAAGGCTTGAGTAAAATAAAAACAAACTAGAAAATGCCTCTAACAACTACAGAAAAGTAACTTAGGATGAAAGCAACTCTAGAGTTAATTTCACGAAACAACTCACATGACAGCAAAAAGATCACACTAGTAGCTCATGTCTCCCACTCATTTTACCTCTTTTTTCCACATAGAAAAGGTAAGCTGTTTTCTCAGCTCCCAGCGAATTCAATACCCTTCAAAATGTTGTTTCTCAGCTTGTTAAATGGCTAGACTAGGACACAGGAGTGACCCAGCAACATCCTGCCCACTACATCTCTAAAAACAGGAAGAGAACAAAAGATCAGAAGAAGAAATGAGTAGCTCAGAATGAACTTCTTTCACATTCCAAAAAAAACCCAAGTTATTCCTACTTTTTCAAGAAAGGAGACAAGTAAGACACTAAACCTAGGCCCTTCCTTTGTCTTTCAGACTGGAGTTAAATGCTCTCTTAAATGTTACTCCATTTAGTTACTCACAGCTGACCTTCCAGTGGGTTTTCAGAGGCAGTAAAAGGCACAAGACATTACTGCTCATCCTTCTGTGGAGCAGCTGGTGGATTCAAATGGCAAGCCTTTGGGATTCCAGCAAAGGTTCTTATGCCAACAGTTGTTAGATATGTTATTCTAGCTCTTAGGGTCTTGATTGTATCATTTATAAGACATGATAGTGACTAAGAACGGCAGAAGAGAAGACACCTTTGAGTTGTGGTGCTAGAGAAGAGTCTTGAACATACCATGGACTGCCAAGAGAACAAACAGGTCTGTTTTGGAGTAAAACCAAGTTTCTTCTTGGAGGCAAGGATTTTGAAGCTCTATCTCATATACTCTGGTCATGTGTAAGGAGGGAACCAGTCCTTGTAAAAGGACATCATGCTTGGAAAGTGGAGGGACATGTCAGAGAAGACAACCCTGGATGAGATGGATTGACACAGTAACTAGGGCAATGGAGGTAGGTGTGTCAGAGTCAGTGAGACAGGCTCAGGATGGAGCAAAGTTCAGAGCTATTGTACATAAGGTCACTGTGAATTGCAGCAGACCAAATGGCACATAACAACAAAGATGGGACTTGCCATGGCAAACCACAGACCTAACTATATATGTAACAGAAATATTTGAAGAAAACACTCAGTATACTCTATGTTATTCTAAGCCCTTGACAAGATCTCATTTATTTCCCCAAAACAACTCTATAAGTACTAATTAATCCACAGTTCTGATGAGGAAACTTAAGTTCTCAAGAGGCAAAGTCACCTGCACAAGTTTATACAAATATCCTATATTTCAGTTCTGAAAGGAATGCAAACCTATACTATCTGTGTCAATCAACTTGAGTGTATGTATATACTTCCAATGTACAATGAAAAAGTCCTCACAGTACAGTGGTTAAGAGCTTGGCTGAAACTGAAAGCTCAGCAGTTCAAACCCACTAGGGTCTCCATGAAATAAAGATGTGGCAATTTGCTTCTGTAAAGATTTCAGCCTTGGAATCCCATAAGGTAGTTCTGTTCTATCTCATAGGGTTGCTATGAGTTTGAATCAACTCAACAGCAGAGGTTAGGTTTTGTTTTGGTTTTTTTGTTCTCTGATGTGTAAAGGAAATATTATAGCACATGGTTTAAAGAAAAAAAGCCCACAATAATCTAGTCTAACATTCAACAAATATTTGAACTCCACTTTGTTCTAGCACCATACACCATCTTTTATGCATTCAGAAACTGATGTTACAAACATATATAGAGCAGAGGCTTTAATTTCACATATAAACTTCAATACATAATCTATCACTTATTATTAGTGTAGGCAAGTTATTTAATTAATTTTTTAGTCTTTTTACATATAAAATTTGGATACTAACTACCAAGTAGAATTGTCTAAGAATGAATTAGTATTATAATCTCATCCAAAGATACTGACTTGTTAGATGTCATCAAGTATGATTCAATAATGGCCAACCTGAACTCTGCCCTATACTGTGCATCCTCATCATCTGACATACTTGAGTTCACTGCTGAAGTTACCGTGTCAATCCATCTTCTTAGAGGTATTCCTTTCATTCACTGACCCTCCATTTCTCTAAGCATGTCTTTTTCCAAGGTTATTTCAACAAAGCGCCTTTCCGAGCTACATGTCCAAAGTATGAAAAATGAAGCTTTGCCACCCTTGCCTCCAAGGAGCACTATGGCTGCACCTTCTTCAAGACATATGTTTGTTCTCTGGAAGCCCATGGATACTCAGTACTCTTCTCCAGCACCACAACTCAATTGTTCTGTCATCCTTTTTCACCGTCCAGCTCTCTGATGTGTAGCAAGTGACTGAGAAGACCACAGCCTGAATTAGGTGCAGCTTAGTCTTCAAACTGACATCATTGCTTTTCAGCATTTTCTTGAGGTTCTTGACAGCTGACTTGTGCAATGCAATACGTCTCCTGATTTCTTAACTGTTGGTACCAAGAGTGTTGATTGTTGATCCAAGGAAGATGAAATCACGTGCAAGTTTAAATTGAAGCTGAGAAAAAAGAAACTAACCCATAGGAACCAAAATACGACCTATAGTTTTTCCCAGATTAATTTAAGAATCATCTCAAGAACAGCTTTGAAGACCAGGGGAACTGTGGTAGGATATCAAGGTTATCATCCACAAAGAAACTAAAAGGTCATTACAGAAAAGGATGAAGAAAACACCAAAATGGATGTCAGAAGAGAACATGAAAATTGCATGAGGACCTCAAGAAGATAAAGCAAAATATTATAACAAAACATGCAGAGAACTAGAGTCAGAGAATAAAAATGCAAGAACTCACTCGGCATTTCTCAAGCTGAAAGAATTGAACAAATTCAAGCCTTAAATTGCAATACTGAGAGATACTACAGGCAAAATCTTGAATGATCCAGGAAGCATTAAAAAAAAAAAAAAGAAATGCACGTAATTGCTAGACCAAAAGGAAACAGCTGACACTGAAAAAATTCAGAAATTATCACATAAACAAGAGCCAATGATAATGAAAGAAGAAGTACGAACTGCACTGAAGGCATTAACAAAAACTAAGGCCCCAGAAATTGCTGGAATACCAACTGACATATTTGTTAGTAGATGCAGCCATGCTCATCAGTTTATGCCAGTAAATGTGGAGGAGAGCTACCTGGCCGACTGGAAGAGATCTATATTTGTTCCCATTCCCATAAATGAACATCCAAGAGAATAAGGAAATTATCAAACATCATTAATATCTCATGCAAAAACAACATTATTGAAGATCGTCTAAAAGGAACTAACAGAAGATACTGACTGGCACATAGTATATGAAAAGCAAATGTTACAAGTTAACTACTATTCATAATAGGGATCTCTGTTAAGTTAGTGATAAGGAGGAGTTGCACTACTAATCCGAAAGCTCATTCAAATCAGCTAGCTGTTCCATCACAGAAAGAAAGTCAGGCTCCTTCCATATGATTTACTGCCTCTGAAAACTCACTGGAGGGCCAGCTATGTAACAGCAACAATTATTACTAGTATTATTATTGTTTCAATCGTATTCACTATTTTACTCAATTTTTTATATTTAAAAATATCTTAAATATTTTCCTCCAAGCTTACAATTTTGAAATGAGCCTATAGCATTTCATATTTCCATGTTTTCACACTTCAGTAATATTTTTCTGTAAAATAATGGCCCATGTAACATGGCCGCTTCAATGTCCACATGGTTCTACCATGTGGGGGTTAATAACTACAGTGCATCTCTTGCATGTAATGACACACAATGCAAATTCACCTCTTAATACAAACACTGTTTTATGTCTGGTTACATCAGAAAGTTATTATGTATAGATTTTTATCCAAACATTAAATGTAGTGGTTAGATGATAAAATGATAAGCTATCACGCTGGGAAAAGGATCAGAGAAAGAGAAGACGACCCTCAACAAGATGTAGAGACATGTGACTGTGTCAATGGGTTCAAATATCAGAGATCATGAAGATGGTACAGGATTGGGCAAGGTTCAGATCTGTTGTGGATAGGATAGTGTTGCAGACCGAGGGTCCCAAAGACTAGAATAAACTTATAATTATTAATAGTGAGACAAACAGCCAGGAATGAGATAGAGCAGAGAGCGTAAAACAGGGGGTCAGCAGTTCTCAACTTAAGACCTCAAGCCAAGCTTCTCTTTTTATTCAAAACCAACAGGAAGTTACAAAAAATGGAATGCAAATGAAGCCAATGGAAGTAACACTCCCTCTGTAAGGGGTCCCTTGCTGTTTCCTGTTTTCACAAAAGTAACACTCCATCTGTAGGGGGCCCCTTGCTGTTTCCTGTTTTGCAGGGAACCAACAGCTCACCTTCTAGGATCTGCCACAAGAGAAATCCTAACTTATATATTTGTAATTTCTTCAATTCCTGAACAAGGGTTTTCATATAATATTTGGTATAAAATTTGGCTTCCCATATTTCCCCCCTTTTTGTTTTTATCATAATTATGTTATCATCTAGACTAGTATCTTCTCTTCTTTAATTAATTATTGCTTATCTTGGTTTTCTCCATCCTTCATATACAAACAGACAAAACAGATTAAAGATAATAAATTTGAAAAAATACTTTTTAAAATCTCCATATGATCAGAAGGATTCAGGTTGAATATTTCTTGAGAGTCTTTTAATTGACCCATTGCCAGTTTTTGTCAGAACCAGTTCTGATTAATCTCCTTTTTTGGTGTGTCCTTTGCCATTCCCTATCACTCCTCCCTGAGAGAGATCTCACCCTGATTCATAAGGAAAATGGGGCAGCAGACTCTCTTAGCTACTTCCTGCTGAAAAGGGACACTGTAGGTTTCAGGGTGAAGATCTTCTCTCACTACTCTGAAGGGCCCTTTGGCAACAGGAAACACATATACTTTTGAGGAGACTTATTTTGGAATTTAGATGCACTGTTATCACTTGTGCTCTGGGATACATGTTCATATCCTTGAAGATGCATCATGGAACTGCTGCAGTCTAGAAGACACAATTTTAGCTTACAAGTTAAAAGTACATGAGTCAACAATGAAAAGCAATAATATTCCAATTAGAGATTCCAACAATGACAGAAATCAAGTTACAGAGAGAAGACAATCCTTAAAATAAGTCTTATTAGCTGGCACTTTGTCTATTATAGTGAAAGGGCTAGTAACCACAAGATATAGAGGTATAACCATGTCATTTATTGTTCTTAAGTTCTGGATCAAATTCCATTTACTATTGGATTGTTTTACAGCTAGGAAGACCACATGTAAGGCAGAGGTGAAGTAAGAACTGCTTATGAGGTTTTCTGTCAATTCCAACAACTAAGTACTAGCGAGAAGAGATGGATCTGAGAAGGTTTTAAGACCGAATATAGGCTCGTGTGTCCAGCAGAAAACAGATATTCTTACCATCAAGTTAATGCCCACCCATGGCTCTTCTGGAAGGATCTGAATCATTGAAGCGTCCTCCTTTGTTTCCAGCTGAGAGTTGGGGGTCTGTCAGCTATGCAGACCTGTTGTGGGCTGTCTTTGGCCAAGTGTCTTTCAGATCCACAATTAAAGAAAATGAGTGGGAGCTTCCTCTCTACTCCCTTGCCTATCTGTGGCCCTTGTCTGTGACACTGTTGACAGAGGTGGCCCTGCCTTCCACAGTAGAAGCAATTCTGACCTCCTTTAATACCTTTGGGTGGCACTGTTTATGAGTAAGACTTCCTTTTCCTAACACAGGCCCTAAACTGGCAACAATAGCTGCCCCAATAATTTTGGCCATTCTCTGGTCTTTTCCCTCTAGATCCCAGTTGTTAAAAGAGGGAAAAATTTAAACAAATAATTTTGAATAATATAACATTTTTAAGTTTAAGGATAGTAACATTATTAATATGATTGTACAATAATTTCCAATCTAAAGAGATACATATTTCAATGCAGTTCTTATTTTTTGTAAATAATTTTGGGAAAAATACTGTAAATGTGGATACAGTTCCACTATTCCTCCTCCATGCCATGAGATAGTGTTATTAGCATGAGCAGTTATAAACCAATTGCCTTCCTTACTCTAACTTAAATTTTTGATGTTTTTGTGCTGACGAGCGGAACCAACAAGGCTCCAAATAATGATGCTTCCATAGGAAGTATTAATTAAAACTAGTCTTTGCTCTATTTAACACTGTCTCCAATGTATCCATTCTCTAAGAAAGATAAAGCAACTAACAGGGAGGAATATCAGGATAATCTGAAGTTGTTACTGATATCTTCATGAAAACTATATCCTTGAAACATCTACTAGAGAGATATATTATTACCCAAAACTTTATAAAGCCAATAAACAATTTTTAACAAGAGAGTATTACAAACATATGCCCAATAGCTGGTATTATCTGCCACTCTGCAGCTTTATTCTTGTCAAAGTGTGGCCTCTTTTGACTCATCTCGGGGTTTCACATTTCTGGAGGGCACCCACAGCGGTTCTGATCTTGTAGAGATATAAGCAAATCCTCGCCCCCACCTAGTAACAAATCCCTTTTTCCATTCATTAGTTAGAGGTTCTTTATAATATATAGGCTGATTCAATTCTTTAGAGGATTATAATACCCAGTGTCTTTCAGCTAGAGTTTCTCCTTTTTCATTAGCATCTAAAAAATTTAAAGTAAAAAAGGCTTTTTGTAAAAGAGTTCGAGGAGATGATAGCCTATCTCCCCCCTTCTGTTTTTTCAACATAGTTTGTAAAGTTAAATTAGCCCTTTCTATTATAGCTTGTCCTTGGGGGTTATATGGAATACCAGTAATGTGATTAATGTTCCATTTTTTAAGAAACTCTTGTGTTTTCTTAGAATTATAAGCAGGAGCATTATCAGTTTTAATACTTGATGGAAGGCCCATCACATTAAAAGTTTCAATTAAATGTTGGATTACATACTCTGATTTTTCTCTCGGTAAAGCAGTAGCCCGTTGAAAACCTGAATTTTTTACTCTCCCTTCTTTCTGACAGTCTCTTTTGAAATGTCTTAATTTCCACAATTGTAACAATAAGTTTGGGACAAATTTAAAGTTCTTTTTAAAACAGCTTTGTTTCTTAGCACTTAAGAAAGTCTAACCTTTTGGATTTTACGGGTAGTCAGTAGAGGGTATAACTTTTCTCTTTATATCTACTCTGAGAACTAAGTTGCATTTTCTCTTTTATCTTCTTCTAAACTTCTGGTTCATCTATCTATGCAGCTGTGAAAGACTGGTTATGTCTTTACTGTTGGCATTCCGGACTACCAAAAATAAAGAAAAACTAGCCATCTTTCAAATGCAGTCTATTTTTAAAAAGTTTATACTAACTCAGATATTTTTATCCATGTTAAAAATCTTTATAACTTATTCTTTGCTTACTTCATCTTACGAATCAAGATTTTTCTCCTAAGCTAGCTTCATTCTCTTATTTTTCATATTTCACCGAAATTATCAATTGTATGAGCTCAAAGTACTATTATTACATTAAACCTAAGAAAACAAACAACAAACTTAAAACAATCAACAGTTACTATTCTTATTAAAGGCCATACAGGCTAAAATTCAATAGGAATTTGTTCTTTATGTGTTATTCGTAAATCTCTGACAATATTATAATACCAAGTTTTAAAATTTGACCACACTCCACCCACCGGCTTTAACCGGTAATGTCACTATACATACTGTAACAACTGCAAAAATCACTTTTCTCTTACTTTTACGAGAGAAATATATTGAGCTTCAGAGGATGGGGCGTCCCCCATGACTCTTTCTTATCAATTCTACCTCTGAATTTTTAATACATTTTCAGAGGGTGGGGTATATTCCCCATGAAATCTTTTTCTTCCCTTAAATTTTCCCTTTAAGGGGTGAGAGAATCCTCATGAAATCTTAATTCTATCCTTAATTTCCAAGGAGTGAAGATTCTCTCATGACCCTGTTTTTAATTTTCCCGAAAGTTTCACTTACCCTGAGTGAATTCCCTTCCCGTTCCTGGTGTCTGCTCGAAAAAGAGAAAGAGAAACCACCACCTTGTCCCTCATTCAGGGCGCCAGAATGTTGCAGACCAAGGGTCCCAAAGAATAGAATAAACTTGTAATTATTAATAATGAGACAAACAGCCAGGAATGAGATACAGCAGAGAGCTTAAAACAGGGGGTCAGCAGTTCTCAACTGAAGACCTCAAGCCAAGCTTCTCTTTTTATTCAAAACCAACAGGAAGTTACAAAAAATGGAATGCAAATGAAGCCAATGGAAGTAACACTCCCTCTGTAGGGGGTCCCTTGCTGTTTCCTGTTTTAACAGAAGTAACACTCCATCTGTAGGGGGCCCCTTGCTGTTTCCTGTTTTGCAGGGAACCAACAGCTCACCTTCTAAGATCTGCCACAAGAGAAATCCTAACATATATTTGTAATTTCTTCAATTCCTGAACAAGGGTTTTCATATAATATTTGGTATCAAGTTTGGCTTCCCACAGGATAGGTATAAGTAGTCAACTAAATGGCACCTAACATCAGATGTTTGCACAGCTAGTTAACAACAAGGACTGACCAAAGGAGCCAGCCTAGGGTTGGAGCCTCCAACCTCCTTATCACCTCTCTGGACTAATCCCATTTCCGATAAAGGAAGGTGATAAATATCTGACTATAAAGAATGACTCAAATCTCTAGGAATAAAAAAATTTGGGAGCACAAGATTTCAAAGACCATTATCATTTAACAAATGTGCAATTATTTAGCATTATTTTCTACTCAAAATATTATGTCATCGTCAAAATTTAAACAAAGTTAGGACCAGAAGAAGGTAATCCATTTTAAATACAAGCTAAAGCAGGGTTAAGGCAAGGAGGAGAGAGAGTAAAGAAGACTGGAAACTCAAATCAATTATTTACTCAAAAGTCCACAGGGTACAGAGCACTAAAATATGCACAGTGCCAATCTGCTCCACCCCTTCTCTGCTAGTCAATACAGGTTACAGATGAATTAGCAGAGTCCAACAATCAGGCAAATGCCAGGCAAAATGGCCTTACTAGGATAAACGTTGTCAGATGCAAACATTTAATTTCTATTCAATGAACAGAGGTTCAAGAAGCAGTAAGATCATTAACAATTTAAATATTGAAAAGAAATTGAGAAGACAAAAACTGTAAATACGCCTGCATTCATGAACAGTGGGGTCTTCTGAAAGAGCATTAATTTAAAATAAAGTGCTAGGGACAAAAATAAGGTAAGGAAGATATTTAAGAGTGAGTGAGTATAAAACAGCTGCATGTAGAATACTCTTTTTAAAAACATTTAGGAGTTTTACAACCGAGAAAATAAAATAGATGAATGGAACCTTCTAAGAATCAAATCCTATGCAACATCCAAAAACTTCTCCAACAAGGTAAAAAGGGAAGCCACAGACTGGGAAAAAGCATTTGGTAATGGTATGTCAAATGTTGTTGTTATTGTTGTTGTTGTAGTTATGTGCCATCAAGTCACTTGCGACTCATAGTGAACCTATGTACAACAGCTCTAAACTCTGCTCTGTCCTGTGCCAATCTCATTGTCTCCAACACACTCATCCTGATTGGCCCAGTCACTGAATCAATCCACCTCACAGAGGACTTCCCCTCCTGTGCCTCCTCTTCACCTTCCCAAGGTCTCCAAGGACCGCTATCTTCTTACAACATAGCCAAAGTACGTCAGATAAAGTCTCAGAATCCTTGCCTCCAAGGAGCAGACCGGTTTAACCCTCTCTAGGATGAATCTGTTTGTTTTCTTAGCAGTCCATGATACCCTCAACACCCTTCTCCAACATCAAAGCTCAAAAGCATCAATTCTCCTTCTATCCTCCCTGGTCATTGTCCAGTTCTCTGACACATAACAAGTGACTGCAAAGACCATGGCCTGTACCAGATGCACCTTAGTCTCCAGAGACACACCGTTGCTCTTCAGTACATTAGAGAGGTCCCTAACAGCGGACTTTCCCATCGCAATACGTCTTTTAATTTCCTGGCTGCTGGTGCCAAGAGTGTTGATTGTGGAGCCAAGCAGACTAAAGCTGTGATGCTGCCAATTGGTCCAGTGGTGAGAATCTTTTGTCTTCTTTACATTGAGCCTCAATCCACATTGAAGGCTGCAGTCCTTGACCCTCAGCAGCAAGAGCTTCAGGTCCTCCTCAGTTTCAGCAAGCAGGGTTGTGTCATCTGCATAACGCAGATTGTTGACATATCTTCCACCAATCCTGATGCCGCATTTCTCCTCATAGAGCCCAGCCTCCCTGATGATCTGTTCTGCATACAGGTTGAAAAGGTATGGAGACAGGACACATTCCTGGCGTACGCCCTTCCCAATTTTGAACCATGCAGTGTTTCCTTGCTCTGTTCTGACAACTGCCTCTTGGTTTAAGTATAAGTTTCGCATTAGCACGATCAAGTGTTCTGAGATTCCCATTCTTCTCAGAGTCGGCCACAGTTTGTTACGGTCCACACAGTCAACTGCCTTTGCATAATCAATGAAGCACAGAAAGACATTCCTCTGGTACTCCCTGCTTTCAGCCAAGATCCATCTAACATTAGCCACCACAACAAGACAAAGGTAAATAATCCAACAGAAAAATGGGCACAGGATATGAACAGACACCACACTGAAGAAGACATTCAGATGGCTAACAAGCACATGAAGAAATGTTCAAAATCCCTAGCTCTAAGAGAGATGCAAATCAAAACAACTATGAGATATCCCACCCAAGTCAGAATAGCAAATTTTAACAGAACAGCAAGCAACAAATGCTGGCGAGGTTGTGGAGAAACTGGAACCCTTATTCACTGTTGGTGGAAGTGTAAAATGGTGCAACCACTACGGAAGGCAGTATGGCACTTTCTCAAAAAGTTGCGAATAGAAATACCATTTGACCCAGCAATTCCACTACTGGGAATATACCCCAAGGAGACCATAACTGACATCCAAGCAGATATATATGCACACCCTTGTTTATTGCGGCTTTGTTCACAATAGCAAGGAGTTGGAAACAACCTAAGTGCCCACCAACTAATTAAAGGATAGAGAAGCTTTGGTATATTCACACAATGGAATACTACGTTGCATTGAAAAACAAGCAACTCATGCAATATTTCAAAATGGGTGATGCTGGAGGACAACGCTGAGTGAAATATCTCAGTCACAAAAGGACAAATACTGCATGGTGCCACTGTTGCAGAATGAGACTGACATCAGGGTTGGGGTAAGACTGAGAAAAACTGGATAAATTATGTATACTGCTTTGAAACAGATGAGGGAGAGAACAGTTTAAAAACTATACATAATAGGGTATTATGGTTATCACAAGAGTCCAGAATGAAGGTTGCAGAGCGGAGTGTACTTGGGGAGGTGGGGGTGGGAACAGGGGGATTGTATACAATGAAATAATTTTTCTTTACTTTTCAAAGAGAAGAGCTAACTGAAGGGGGAGGGATGGGCAAGGAGAAAAGGGCAAAAATGAATTAATGGAAATCCAAAATCTCTGTAAATGTTCATTAAAATTAATTAAGTTTTAAAAAGTATTTAGACCTTTTTTTTAAAATTTAGGTTGTTTATTTTTCATTTCAATGAACATCTACAGAGATTTTGGAATTCCATTCATTCTTTGTTGCACCCTTCTCCCCGCACAAACCTCTCCCCCCCCCCCCCCCGTTTGCTCCTCCCCTTGAAAAGCAAAAGAAAAACTCCCTCATTGGTACACAATCCCCCCACACCTCCCCAAACCCCACCCCCTACCCCCAAATATAATCCACTCTGCAACCCTCATTGCATATTCCTACGATAAAAATAATGCCCTAAAATATAATACTTTTAGACTATTCTCTCCCCCATAGACTTCAATGCCGTAAAAAAAAAAAAAAAAAGGACTAGGGTTAAGGAATACTATTCTAAATAAAAAAATTTAAAAAAAAGACATCAAGGACTTAGAATACAACAATAGAAACCAACTCAGAACAAGAGTTGAAACTAGTGGTCTGATATGTACTGTGTAAAGGCAGAGTCATAATGATTCAGATTCAAAATGGGTTTGAGTTTTTGTAGCCTCAAAGAAAAGCGTGTCCTGAGGTTATTTTGTGGCCAGATGAACCTCAGATGCTTGTGGGAATGATCTGTTCATAATTGGTCAGGTCCTCAAATACCAGGTTTCAGAATAAACAATCAAACAATTAAAAAAAAAAAAGTATTTGTATGAATAAATAAATGACTGTGCAGGGAAAAAAAAATATTTAGAAGGGATCTCTGGTGGCCTAGTGGCAAGACGCTGCACTGCAATCCCAGAGGTATGCGGTTCAAATCCACCAGATGCTCTGCTGGAGAAGGAGGGGGTAATCTCCTACTGTACCAGTCAGATCTGATTTGACGGTACACGTAAAAATAATACAATTAAAAAAAATATTTAGGAGTAAAAGAAGAGAGGTAGTAACTAAAAATAGCACAGAAGGTGGGTTTTATTTATTTAAGACTAGATCTCCATGTATTTGCACCATGAAGGACTCAATAGTGAAGCTGAATGTGCAAGAGAAAAGGGTAATAACTGGGAAGAGTGAGGTAGTAGAAAAAGTGGAGATTATGTGACAAGATGAAGAAAGGATCCAGGTGGGTCCTGAAAGTCACTGTTGTTGATTGCCTTCAAGTCGAGCACAACTCATAGCTACCCTATGAATAAAAGGCCTGAAGCCCCTCTAAACTATCGACATTTATCAAAGTTCATGGAGTTTCCAGAGGCATGTTGTTTAGGAAGTGGATACAGCTCCTGAAAGTCCCTAGACAAAGACAATTAAAATAGGGAGTAAGCACAGGGCAGGGAATTTGAGAAATTACAAACTGCTCAAAACCAGCAAAACTATGGTCTGGCAGGGGCAATGAGGGTCTAGTAAAATTGCTGGCTTTCCTCCTCACTGTCCAAGGAGCTACTGGGTTATTTAAATTAAAAATTTTTAAATAAATAACAGGTGTTTATTTTAAAATTATAGTAACAAAACCTGTTTTCAGTTATAGGCTTCAAGATGGAGGAAATGCTGAAAGATTAAGAAACTGGGACTTTGCTCACATTGGTGCCCAAGTTCTACAGGACGTAGCTGCTAAAGGAGCATCAGGAATGATATGGAAGAGGGGTGAGAGTGAGGAGATTGCAGAAGACAGAACTTTGAAGTCATTTTCAAAGGCAGAGAAGAAGTGGTAAAGGTGTAGAACTTTATGAATGTGGAGAATAAAGATAGAGGGACATGCAAAAAAGGGTTGGCTATCATTAATCAACAATCTAAGGACAATCCAGTCTTGTTCTAGCCTAATGATTTTCAAATCTAGCACCTGCTGCAGAGTGTCAAGGACTGCAGCCTACAATATGGATTGAGAGGCTCAATGTCAAGAAGACAAAGATTCTCACCAATAGACCAACAATTGGCAGCATCAGGATGGATGGTGAAGAGACTGAGATTGTACACAGCTTTAGTTTGCTTGGCTCCACAGTCAACAGTCATGGCACCAGCAGCCAGGAAATTAAAAGGCGCATTGCCATGGGAAAGTCT
>NW_006399778.1:7828008-7829038 GCF_000299155.1 Elephantulus edwardii | reverse complement strand
GAGACAGTGCGATTGGCATAGGACAGAGTGGAGTTTAGGGCTGTTGTACATAGGGTCGCTATGAGTCGCAAGCGACTCGACGGCACATAACAACAACAACAACAACTTTCTTCCCAGAAGCTGGATCCTGAAACTTCTTTAAGGATGTAACTTGCCAAGTAGTATTAACATATTTTTGTCTTTTTTTGAATTAGATTTTTTAATAAGAATTTGCTAAGATTTCTATAAAAGAATATGAAGGAAACTATTAAAAAGTTACTTATTATCACGTTACTAGAACCAGTAGTACAAATGACACTTGGTCTGTTAAGCACTACTTAAACATGAAGCAAAAAATTCACTGGTAATTACTTCTTAATAAATTACTTCAATTGATCTACTTTTTAAATATTCAGATTATTACTTTTTTTTATAGTTGTATAGTTTTTTTACACTGTCTTTATTGTGGGTTAAGCATGTTTAAGAAATACTTATTTGTGGTGGAGAGGGATGGGCAGGGAGAAAAATTTAACAATGAATGAATGGAAATCCAAAATCTCTGTAAATGTTCATTAAAATGAATTTTTTTAAAAAGGGGAAAAATACTTATTTGTAATATTTTAAACAATGCACTGAAAATGTCTTTATTTCAGTTTTATTGTATTGCACTAAAGGAAGAGCAGGATGGTTATACAATGTTTTCTCTCATTCAGCTTTGGAAAAAATATAAGGTAATTGCAAATTTTTAAGAATACTTTTGACATCAGATTAGAACAGTATAATAACTACTAAGTAAGTAACCATCTTCTAAATAAAAACACATTTAGAACAGCTTTAAATATATCCTTCACAATTTATATTTATACCATGTTCACTTATGCTTATGAATTAAAGAAAGTATTTCTCTGACAGAAATATGGGAAATCTCTCATTCACAGAATATATAGGGATAATAGTCAAGTAAAGGAGAAATAAACACAACCATTTCTCTTTTTTTGTAAAGGTGTCCATATAGAATCATCTACAAGATTCTTTTTTTTTTTTTTTTTTT
>NW_006399778.1:7822659-7826968 GCF_000299155.1 Elephantulus edwardii | reverse complement strand
CCAACTCCTTGCTATTGTGAACAAAGCTGCAATAAACATGGGTGTGCATATATCTGCTTGGATGTCAGCTATGGTCTCTTCAGGGTATATTCCCAGTCATCTACAAGATTCTAAACAAGAAAACCTATATATGTTCCCCATCAGTCAGATAAACACTTTCAGTTCATCTAAAGCACCTGATCTCTACAGCTAATCTGTAATTAGAAGGCATTCCAATAAAACCAAATGAGCCCTGTAAGTTGCTATAAACAAAAGCTTCCCACGGGCTAACGGTCAGTAATTCAATCATTCAGAGGACACAGTTGTTCCTTAAGAAGTGCAAATTCAAACCTGTCAACACCAGAGGTAATCATTTTATGTTCATTTATACGTAATGCCATTTACATTATTTTTCCAAGTATAAAGATGAAACGAGTTTTTCCACATGCAAAAAATACGGAAACATTCTGAAAGTAAGGAGTCATTTTCTAAAGTAACTGATCAAACTCTGTAATTTACCCTTGGAAACAGGATCTTTCTGGATAGAATTCCTTCATTTGGTGGCTTTTTAATGTACTAAACCAGACCAGTTCTTCAGTGTGCCGTTCTAACAGCTCACAAAAGCATAGATCATGCCATATAGGTAGTAAAAAAATGCTATAAGATAAAAAAGCTGAATTTGCACCATTCTTTTTTCTGACAATATGTTAGAATATCTGCATTCATGATGATGGTGAGGTCATACATTCCTGGTCTGCTCATCAATGGTCTACTCATATACCTCCAAACATAATATGCCAAGAGGGGTATATTGAGATCCAGTGTAAGCCCCTCTACTGCACAAAGAAACTTGACATAAAAGAAGTATGGATGAGATATTCTGGAAGTTCAAGAAGTTTTGTGGTATTACGCTGTCTATAGGATTCCTTTAGTCAGTCTTCAATTCATCAACTGCTATAATGTGCCAGATGGTGAAAAATATAAGTTTGGTGCTGAGCAGCAGCGCCAGCATGAAACAGAAGGTTCTGAACTTAAAATGGCATGGCTGGGGGCGCTGGCTGAAAATCGCCTGTGACTTCATCCATAGCCACTGGTGCGAGTCAGCGCCCAGAGCCATCAGGGGCTTTAAGCTCGTTGCCCACTGCTGTGGTGTGGACAGCTGAAACCCAGGCCCCGAGGGGCCCCTGGGGGGGGGGGGGAACCCAAACTCTACTTCATGCTCTGCTGGAGAAGGAGGGGGAGTCTCCTGTACCAGTCAGATCCAATTTGGCAGTACACACACACACACACACTTTTTCTTCTTCTTTTTAAAAAAAAGACTACTTCAGCCATCGGGGCCCTCTGCCCGGGGCGGGCTGCCCTTGGCCCCCTGCCCGGGGTGAGCCGTCGCGGCCCTCTGCCCGGGGCGGGCTGCCCTCAGTCCCCTGCCCGGGGCGAGCCGTTGCGGCCCTCTGCCCAGGGCGGGCTGCCCTCGGCCCCCAGCTTGGGGCGAGCTGTCGCGGCCCTCTGCCCAGGCCGAGCCGTTGCGGCCCTCAATTATTTCATCTTGCCTGGATCCAGAATCAGCACCCTTGCTACCAGCAATCAGGAGATCTATGTTGTTATTGTTGTTGATTGCCCTTGAGTAAAGCATGACTCATAGCAATCCTATGAACAAAAGACCTGAACACTGTTCTATAACTACAGTTGTTTCTCTAAATTCATAAAGTTTTCAGGGGCATACTGTTTAGGGAAGTGGATGACACTCCTGTCTTTATCTGGGAGCTCCACCAAACATTGTCCACCATGGGTAACCATAGCATAGGGAAAAGTCAGCTGTCAGTGACCTCTCCAAAGTCCTGAAAAGCAATGATGCTAGCTTAAAGACTTTATAAAGTGTGCCTGATTAAAGCCATGGCTTTTCCAGTGACCTTCTATGCATCTGAGAGCTGGACAATGAATAAACAGGATGCTGTTGGGGAAAAGTACAAAATATCCCATGGACTGTCAAAAGAACAAGCATCACTCAAGTATGTAAAAAATGAGGAGGATGGCACAGAATAGGGGTAAGTTTAGATACATTGTTCATAGGGTCACTATGAGTTATATTCAACAGCATCTAACAACAATAGCTTAAATGATTAAAAGGTCTTTGGAAATGCTACTAGCTTAAGAAACTCAAATCTAGGAACCTCTAGTCTACATTCCTTATTTTGGCATTGCTGTGGTAGTTGTTAGCTGCCATCAAGTTAGTCTTTGATTCATGCCAACCCCATGCAAAAGGAACAAAATGCTAACAGTCCTGTGCCAACTGTGATCCACAGGGTTTTCACTGGCTGGTGTTTCAGAAGTAGATGACCAGGTCTCTCTTCATAATTCATCCTATTCTGAAAGTTCCACTAAAAGTTGTTTAGCATGACCACAACACGCAAGGCTTCATTGATAACAATGTTAGCTGCACATCAGATGCTGTTGTTAAGTGCCATGGAGTAGGCACTCTCAGAGCAACCCTATGAACGAAATCCTGGACACCTGTATAACTTTCAACCTTTCTCCAGGTTCATAGGGTTTCCAGAAGCAAGCCACTATGAAGTGGATGTCACTCCTGCTTCCAAGCTTGTTTTAATCAGGGAGCACCACCAAACACTGTCCATCATGGATAACCATTCTCACATTTGACTCCTACGTTTGGCTTCACAGCAACCACAAGTTACCTCTGTACAGCAAGTGGACAGACATACCAGGGTTACATGACCTAGAAGAATGTTTCACCAGAAACAATTAAAGGCAGGCCTGAGGGCCATGGAGTGAACCACCTTTGGGTTGGGAGCATGACTTTCTGTCCGCTAGGCCAACTGCTGTTGTTGTTAAGTGCTGTCAAGTCGTAGACGACTCATAGCGAGCCTATGAACAAAAGTCCTGGACACCTGTATAACTTTTGTCCTTTCTCCAGGTTCATAGGGTTTCCAGAGGCAAGCTATTATGGAAGTGGATGCCACTTCTGCTTCCAAGTTTGTTTTAATCGGGGAGCTCCACCAAACACTGTCTACCAACTAAGTGTCACACATGAAAAGGGAGAATTCTATTACTGAATTATCAATGTCTCTTCTTTGACATTTATATATAACCCAACATTGTTACATAGAATTATTTCAAAAACTAGTTACTGCCTCAATTAGAGCTAAAAATTCTTTTAAGAGTTTCATATATAACATTCCTTTTCTCTTTTTGTTTCTCCGCCTTAACTGGTCCAAGTTTGAACACAACAAAAACCTTGGCTTTTAAATTTGATGTAAAATTGAACAAAAAACATAACTGAAAGCAAGCCCTCTTTGTTTCCCTCTTCACTTCCAGATTCTCTGTATCTTCTGTATTGAACCTATTCAATGAACCTATTCAATGACCAGCCACTCACCTACCATTTAATGTCTCTGTTTCAATCTCACTCTTTCCTCGGTAATGGCAAAAAAATTTCATCTCTCAATGACTTTATTATTTCTCCTTGACCTCCTTCCCTACCTACCTATCTCCTTTTCCATCATATTTATTTAAGATTCCAGTAAAATGTACTGCCAGGGAGTTTATTCCAACCTTATAGGACAGAGAAGAACTCCCTGTTAGAGGGTCCCAGGCTACAAATCTGTATGGAAGCAGACTGCCTCATCTTTCTCCTGCAGGGTTGCTGGTGGATTCAAACCACTGATCTCTTAGCAACTCAATGCTTAATCCACTGTGCCAGCAGGATCTCAATAGACTCTTTCAAGCTGCTTTAGAATCAAGTCTACAATACTCATCAGATCCCAAATCCTACAGAAAATATTTTAAAATATTATAATGCCTAGTTTTGCCAATTACACTCCAGTGTCAAGTATGACACATATTGAGCATACAAACAATAGACCCGAATCCTGTCGTATCCTGTACCATCCCCATAATCCTTAACAAACTTCTGCACACTGCAGTCACTGTGCCAATCCATCTCAATGGAGATCTTCCTGTCTTTTCAGTGACCCTTTCCAAGGAATAACCTCGCTAACAATATATACAAAGTGTGAGAGACAAAGAAAGCTTCACCATCTTTGCCTCCAAGAAGCACTCTAGCTGCACATTTTCCAAGAAATACATTTGTCCTTTTGGCAGTCCATGAGATATTCAGTCATCTCCAACACAACTGTGGTGGAAAGTATAAAAATGTGTGTTCCTGATTTTAAATCTACCAGTAATCAACTTTGTTACAGAAACAACCTAACTATATTTTTTTCAGTTGTACATTATTATTAATTTCAATGAACATCTACAGAGATTTTGGAATTCCATTCATTCATTGTTGCACTTTTCTCCCCAACCACTC
>NW_006399778.1:7818064-7822469 GCF_000299155.1 Elephantulus edwardii | reverse complement strand
CTTCAATGCAGTAAACATAATTTATCCAGTTTTTCTCAGTCTTACCCCCACCCCAATGTCAGCCTCATTCTACAACAGTATTTTTAAGTATTTTCTATATTCAGCCAGCCATTTAATACACTTTGACTTCATCAAGATTCGCCTAATGGTGTTCGCCTATCCTAGAGAACAATGCTGTGTCAGAGACAATGAAACTGGCTCAAGATAAAGCAGGTTTCAGAGTTGTGTTACACAGGGTCGCTAGAGTCGGAGTCCAAGCGACAGCACTTAATAGAGAACAATGTTGGCCTCATTTAATCAGAGAATCATGATCTTAAAAGGATTCTATTCACAAAATCATCATGTATTCTAGTTAAAAACAAGCTCAGGGGTTAGGGTTAGAGCACTGTCTCAAATCCTTTCTTGCCCCACACACCAGCTGTGTTAACCTAGAAAAAGCAGTTTTACAATATTAAGAACTCAACCACCCCAGTTTTAGTGAGAGAGATTAAATAAAAACATAGAAATAGATACACTAAATAACCAACAATGAAGTCAGTAAAGCTTGCTGCTATTGTTGTGTGCCATCTTGTTGAAACTGACCCATAGCTAACCCCCTTTCCCATCTTTCTCTCCAGAGCAGCTGATGGATTTTATAACCATGTGTTTTGGGGATTGCAGTGCAGCTTCTTACCAGTAGGCCACCAGAGCTCCCTCAGTAAAACTTAAGTATCCTTAGTAAAATTTTAATTAAAAAATTTAAATGAACTTCTAATTTACTGGTGATAGTTACAAATTGCTGATGTTGTTGTTGTTGGCTGCCACAGACCCATATCAACTCTATTATATATATAACAATGCCCAGTCATGTACACAATCTCTGCTCTGCTCGTTTGATAAATGTCACCCCAAACCTGACCCCATCGCTTCCCCCTCCTCAGTATAATTAGGAAGGAAGTAGATTTGTGATAAAGCTGTCCTAAGATATAAAGAGTAAAAAATTAACTTTGTTGTTTTTCAGGTAACCTGAAACTAGACAAAATTTAGAGACCTAAGAGTGCATATGTATGTGTGTTTGTTGTTAGGTGCCATCAGGTCGAGTAGTGAACTCTGTCTTATCCTGTGCCATCATCATCTCTGACACACTTGAGACCACTGCTGAAATCAATGTATCAATCCATCTTGTTAGGGGTCTTCCTCTCCTTTGCTGACCCTTCATCTTTCCAAGCATACTGTCCCTTTCCAAGAACTCATAGCAACCCTATGTACCACAGCCCTATATCCTGCTCTTTCTTATACCAATCTTATTGTCTCCAACACACCTATCCCTATTACCCCAGTCACTAAATCAATCCTTCTCATTAAGGGTCCTACTGTCTTGCACTGTCCCCCCACCCTCTCAAGCATGACATCCTTCTCCAAGGACTGGTCCCTCCTGGCAACAGATCCATATAGGTCAGACGAAGCTTAAGAATCTTGCCTTCAAGGAGCCACCTGGTTTCACGCTCTCTCGGACAAACCTGTTTGTTCCCTAGGAGTCCATGGTATATTCAATACTCTTCTCCAGCACCACAGCTCAAAGGCATCAGTTTTTCTTCTATTATCCCTAGTCATTGTCCAGCTTTCTGACACATAGCAAGTAACTGCAAAGACCATGGCCTGAATCAGGTGCACCTTAGTCTCCAAACTGACAATGTGCTCTTCAGTACTTTGGAGAGGCCTCTGACTACAGACCCAAATCAATTTGCCTTTTCATTTCCTGGCTGCTGGCTGGTTGTTAATTGTGGAGCAAAGCAAACTGAAGCTGTTAACAATCTCAATCTCGTCATTGTCTATCATGATGTTGCCAAGAGGCCCAAAGGTGAAAATCCTTGTTTTCTTGCCGCTGAGCTTCAATCTATATTTAAGAGGGCAGTACTTGGCCTTCTCCAACAAGTGCTTCAGGTCCTCCTCAGTTTCAGCAAGCAGGGTTGTGTCATCTGCATAACACAGATTGTTCATGAGTCTTCCTCCAGTCCTGATGCCACATTTCTCCTCTTAGAGCCCAGTCTCCCGGATATTCTGCATACAGATTGAATAGGTATGGAGATAGGACACATCCCTGGCATACACCCTTCCCAATTTTGAACCATTCAGTGTTTCCTTGCTCTGTTCTGATAACTGTCTCCTGGTTCAAGTATAGGTTTTGCATAAGTACTATCAAGTGTTCTGGGATTCCCACTCTTCTCAGAATTAGCCACAGTTGGTTTTGATCCACATAGTCAGTGAAAAACAGATGGCCATTCCGATACTCTGTGCTTTCAGCCAAGATCCATCTAACATTAGCTATAATATCCCTAGTACCATGGTCTCTTCTCAACCCAGCCTGCACTTCTGGCAGTTCTCTGATGTGCTGTTTCAGCACCGAGAAGCCAAAGCAAAGGGAAGAAATCAAGAAATTAAGGAGCTGGACAGAAGATTTCAAATGGCGGTGCAGAAAGACAAAATTTTATAATAAAATGTGAAAAGAGCTGGAGTCAGAAAATTAAAGGGGCTGAACTCACTCAGTATTTCTTAAACTGGAGGAACTGAAGAACAAATTTGGGCAGAATATTAAATGATCCAGGAAGCATTAAAAGAAGATGGTAAGAATATACAGAGTCACTGTACCAAAAAGAATTGGAGGACACAGAAAAATTTCACGAAACAACGTATGAGCAAGAGCCTAAGGTGATGAAGAAAGAAGTTCAAGCTACTCTGAAAGAAATGGCAAAAAACAAGTCTCCAGGAATTGACAGCATACCAACGGACATATTTCAACAAAGAGACGTTGTCCTAGATGTACTCAATAATTTGTGCCAAGAAATCTGGAGGACAACCTCTTGGCCAACTGACTGGATGAGATCTGTATTTGTTATCATTCAAAAGAAAGGTGACCCAAGAGAGTGTGGAAATTATCAAACAGTATCATTAATATCACATGCAAGCAAGATTCAGCTGAAAATTATCTCAAGATGATGGCACTTAACAACACTAGAGAGAATTACAATTCAATCATGCCAGTCAAACAAGGTGGCATTCAAGCAATGACTGTTTTTACAGAAGCCCAAAGTGATTGCTGCCATTCAAAGAAATCATCTTGAGAAGCAAGATCCTTTCCAATAATCCCTCCAAAGCCTTTCTGAAGCTTTTATAGGATTCTCAGAGATAAGTCTAACCAAGAAAAATCTTAGTCTCCACAATTTATATTTACATCGCATTTAATAAAAAATAACATTGATCATTCACTTCATTTATTAGATCTGCCTATCTCTAAAAGTTAAACTTAACCTCTAAAGAATAAAGACTTAAATACTTGTTTAAAGATTTTACTAAAATTATTAAATAACTTCCCGTGGTATGTGTTTTTTTTTGTTTTTTTTAAAAGTTCTATTATCTTACAGAAGCCCATCAGAGAGAACCATAAAACCAAACCTACTCTGTACTTATTGAGCATTTTAATATCTGTTAGTTGGCATTTCCATTATCAGGGAAAAGCCTATGCATATCTAGCAGTAATGAATGAAAAGGTGCTAGGCAAAGAGTACCACTGGTTGTGATAGTTAAAATTATTTATCCACTTAGCTCACGATGCCTGAGCCAACATAATAAATAATTTTACTGCTAATGTATAAAGTACAGAGACTTAGATGAATATGCATCAACTTTGTAACCTACTGTGAAAACTATTTTTATAGTATATTCCTCATAATCATTTAATCATATTTTTCCTTACATTTTAAATGGGTATTTCTAGTTATTTAGAGTTTACTGGTAGTTTGAAAGGTAATGAATGTAAATTTTATATAGATAGACAGATAGATAGATATATCCCTACCTACACAAACACAAATATATAATCATATATCCATCTATCTCATGTCATCTTATATACTCTGTCATCACTGTCTAGCTCAAATACTCATAGCTAACCATTAGGTTTCCAAGGCTGTAAATCACACAAGAGGAAGATGCCTGTCTTTATCCCTCAGAGCTGTCAAAGCTACTGATGGATTCCAACCACCAGAGAGGTGCTGGATGCAGTCACTGGGTTAGCAGCACAACTCCCTATGGACTGTCACCAGACCACCTCCATTTTTACATATGAATACACACAAGCACACAAATAACTAAACATATACACACTGGCGTTTTAAAAAGTTAAAAAGTTTTATTTAACGTGCTTCTTTTTAAAACAAAACAGATTATGAAAGTTAATAAAATTCTCCCAATGTCTCTTACAAACACCACACATACCTCTTATTAAAGTTTCCCAAACCTCAAGTTGCTATAATCAAGGATGCTTTAAGCAGAATATTAAATGATCCAGGAAGTATTAAAAGAAGATGGAAAGAATATACTGAGTCACTGTATCGAAAGGAATTGGCAGACACAGAAGAATTTCATG
>NW_006399778.1:7816164-7817724 GCF_000299155.1 Elephantulus edwardii | reverse complement strand
TTAAAAAATTTATATACATTTTCTTCATATGTCAAAAGGAAATTTTAAGTTATTAGAGTTCACCCTAGTTTGAAGTGTTGGTAACCATAACTGCATTTTATATCTATATTTTTTAAAATTCTGACCTAGTAAGAGTAAAAAAAGCTTAAAGCCAAGTAGGCAGATTCCAAATTTTAAACAAAAGATAAAATTATGACAGCTAATAAAAGAAAAAATGGGAATACGGTGAAAAAGGGGGTCTTAAACAATAGTTTAATCTGATTAAAATTTTAATATAGATATAAAATTGGGAAGGAGTAAGTCAAATAAGCTAAATTGAAATGCCATCAAGTAGATTCTGATTTGCAGCAAGCCTGCCTGTGATTACAGAGAGCAATGTTTATAAAAAAAATAAATGCTGCACATCCATGTTTATTGTGGCTTTGTTCACAATTGCAAAGAGCTGGAAACAGCCTAAGTGCCCATCAACACACGAATGGATAGAGCTCTGGTGTATTCACACAATGGAATACTATGCTGCATTGAAAAACAAGGAACTAATAAGAGACCCTGGAGGACATTATGCTGAGTGAAATACCTCAGTCACAAAAGGACAAATATTGCATAGTGCCACTGTTGTAAAATGGAACTGCCATCAGGGTTAAGGGGAGAGTGGGAAAGCGGGGATAAATAGGAGAGTGAGATAGAGGGGATAAATAATGTATACTGCATTGAAACATATGAGGGAGATAACTGTTTAAAAGCAATATATGATTAAGTGTTAGTGTCATGACAGGAGTCTAAAGTGAAAGCTGCACAGTGGAGTGGACTTGGGGGGAGGACTGTATAACAATGAAAGAATTTTTCTTTTACTTCTCAAAGAGAAGCAAGTGAGGGGGCAGGAGAAAAAATGCAACAATGAATGAATGGAAATCCAAAGTCTCTGTAAATGTTCATCAAAATTAATAATTAAAAAAATAGTACATTTTTTAAAAAGCTGGATCAGGAAAGGGATTATGTAATAAAGAAAGAACTATGGATTCCTAGACTGTAAAAAGATATCTCTAGAAATTAATAAAGGGATAGATTAAAAGAGTAATGCCTAGAAAGGTTATTAATGCTTGCCATATTGTGGCTTACACTATAAAACCGTATTTATAAGCTTTTCCTTTATCCTTGCCCTCTCTGATGCAGAAATACATAATGAAATAGAAAACATTCAAAACTTTAGAATCAATCATACCTAAGCTCAAATCAATGCCCTCTATTTTTCTATCCGGGATGGTAACTGCCCTAAACTTAGATCATCATCTACAAAATGAAGATAACCACTATTTCACAAGATTCTTTTCTTCCTACAGCCACACAAAGTGTAGAAATAATAATCTAAAGGGCATTTTAACTTGTTTTCTAATAGCACTTGGCAGGCTGATGGTTGGTGTAACAAGAAGTCTCACTCTCAAATGAATTCGTAAGTGGAAAACAACCATAAAACAGTCAAAACTAGGAAGTGCACAAAAATAAAAACAGTCAAAATAAAGTAGCACAAAATGTTAGCTACAGCAGATGTGGACAGGTTCC
>NW_006399778.1:7806549-7814768 GCF_000299155.1 Elephantulus edwardii | reverse complement strand
CTCGCTGTTCCAGCTCCTCAACCCACTGAAGCACAGCCAAATCTGCCTCATATGTTTTCTCTTTGGAAGACCAACTCATCAGCCCTTCTTGAAAGGCAGGTAGCTGGCTCGGCTCAAAGATGGGATCATTTGAGGGCCGCAAGCAGACTTCCTGCAAGAAGTCCCTGTGCTTGCTAAGGTGTTCGTGAAGGGCTTTCTCCCTGATGCCTCGGGGGTGCAGGGCCTTGAGTGTGGCATCCAATGTCGCAGGATCTCGAATCCACCACCAGCCTGACTGCATCTCAGGGGGCACAGGCTGGGCTGTCAGCTGGGTTAGGTAACGCTGCTCCATCTGTTTGAAGAACTTACTGGGTGGTCTGCCTCTCCGTTTTGGCTGTCCTAACCCTGTGGGACTCTGTGGCATTTCTCTAAAGTCTCCTGCTTGCCTCTTTGGGGGTACCACAGATAAGGGAGTGGAACAAAGTTGCACTGGAGAACAGGAATTGGCAGCACTGGGTGTAATCACTGGCTTGGATGAGGCAGGATGCTGAGGGGAAGGAGTGGACCGGTCCTCAGGAACTGCAGGGGATGGTGTAGGGGCAGCATTGCAGGGCATCTGGGCTGAAAAGCTAAGCCAGGGAGTCTGAGGATCAGGGTTGGATTCTGTTTCATCAGCTTCTGGTTCTTCCAAGGGCTGTGATGATGCTGGATCCAGTTTTCCTGGGCTACTATCAGGTGTGAGGACTGAGCTGCTCAACAGGGAGCCATGACTCTGAGGCTGGCTCAGCCAAGACAGGAAGGCTGACTGGCTAAGGTCATGTTGACTCTGACCTAGTGACAAAGGGGAACCTTCTGGTTCTAGAAACCCATTACGGGACGAAGGGTAGGACTGAAACTGTGGCTGGGGCTGGGGCACGGGTTGGGTCTGAGGAAGGGGCTGGGGCTGGAACTGAGGAAGAAACTGAGGCTGGGCCTCAGGCTGTGGCTGGAGCTCAGGCTTAGTCTCAGATTGTTCTGAATTTCGACTCTTGATAGGGGATTTAAGGTGCCTAGGTCCCATAGATGCAGGCTTAGTTTTTCGAGGTCGGCCTCCGGCCGTGGCAGGAGAACCAACAGAGGTATTCCAGTCTGCTAATTCCTTCTTCACAAAGAGAGATGAATTAGGTGCTGGATGGGCTGCCACCTTTAAGGAATCAGTTTCCTGCTTTATCGTATCTTCAGGAAGTAGAGTCCCCTCTGTTCCTTCCACAAAGATACCGGCCAGATAAGGCAGTACCCAATAGCGGCGTCTATAGCGATCTTGTCCCAAGGAGACAGCTCGAAGCATTTGGGATGAGAGAAGCAGTTCTTTGCGAAAGAAGAGCTGACTCCTGCTGAGTTTTTCTACCTGGTGCTCTAGCTCTGGGATGCTGCTTGCTGAAACATCAACCTCTCCATCTCTTTGACCCCTACGGCCTCGGCCAACTACTATAGTATCTTCCTCCTCTTCTTCTTCCATGCCACTGGTTTTTTCCATGATCCGAGAACTGCGCCTCAACACTAGGCCTTCCTCTGGGCTTTGTATCTCTACTTCAAGATGCCCCGTTCGTTTGGCCAGAGCAGTTTTTAGTCTCTGGAGCCGGCCTTCAACAATCCCTTTGTTTTTCCTGTAACTGGACATACCCTCCAGGGTCTTGCCAATTTCATTGATGATAAGGGTGGAGCCATTAAACTCATGCACAAGGAAGGCTAGGACAGCAGCCTTCTGTTGGGGTGGCTGGGCCTGAAAAGGCTGGGTGCGAAGGCTGTCACAGAGGGCTGGCTCCACCCCATATGCTATCAGGAAGCAGCGTAGGATCTCAGACACATTGTCCCTCGTCAGTGGGATCTCAGATACCTTCTCCCCCAAAATCTTTAGAGACTGTTTGAAGAAAAGCATAATAGGAGAGAGAAAAAGAGAAACAGTTTAGATAAACATGGAAGGGAGAGAGAATAAGAATTAGACAGAATTAGGGAGGTAAGACAGAGAAACACAAACAAAACACAACACTGGATCCTAAGCCCCTTTCAATCCCCAAGGAAAGGGCTTCACCTGACAATAGGAGGGCAAGCCAGGATCATAGAGTGCAGCCTTCAGGAGACGGACCAGCAGATCTTGCACCTCACCCGCGCTATCACCTTGGCAAAGGAGTCCCTCCTGTAGAACTCCCAGGCTTGGCACATCTTTGGCAGGATCAAAGCCAAGCACCTTGCCGAAACTGTGCAGGAACTCTATTATGGTCAAGCAATCTGAGAAAGCTCCACTAGGCAGTAACAGACCAGGGATACGTGAGAAGATAGGCAGAGGCTGGTGGTCAGATAAACACATATCCTCTGTGGGCTTCTTCATCTCCTCCAAGATCATCTGCTGCCTCTGTCGTTCCTCCAAGCGCCTCTGCATGGCTAGAGTCTTATCTGCTTTACAAGTTGGCTTAGCTTTGGCCATCTCATCCTTTTCCTTCATTTTTATCTTCTCCTTCTTTTCCAGCTTGACTTTTTCCTTCAGTTTTTCCTGCTTTGTTTTTACCTTCTCTTTCTCAACCTTAGATTTCTTCTTCTCTTCCTTCTGTTTTAAGTTCTTAGGCTCTTGTTTTCGCTTGTTTCTGGTCTGCCCTTGGACAGAAGTCTGGCATTCTCCGCGCTGCACCTTCCGCCTCATCTTCTTTTTAATTGTACTCATCTTTTCTTTATCCTCCTCATTCAGTGTTTCTTGGGCCTCTAGTTTCTTTAGAAGGCGGCTGTCTGTCTTATTCAATAGCTCAGTGACTTTGACCTTGGGTGGCCGACCTCGGACCCGTTTCACTTTGGGGACCTCTTTGGTCTTGGCCTTCTCAGTGTTTTGAGGTCGACCCCGTTTGCCAGTAATTGCCTGAATCCTGGATGGGATTTCCTCTGCTGAGAGTTGCACCCACTGCACACCCTCTGGTGTGTCTCTCTCTTCAAAGAAATCTCCAACAGGGATTCGAGGACTGAAGCTGAAGTGTTCACGGCGAACATTGTGTACTACATTGCAGCTAAGGTACTTTATCACTTCTGGGAACTGTTTCATCCTTTTCCCACAGGGGCCATAATACCAGGTCTCCCCTTGCCACCGGTGGGTGCCCTTCTTGATGCGCACCTCTCTCCGCCACCCATGCTGGAGGGGAAGACGAACTTCTTCTGGGGTAGCAATACGTCTCCTTAGAACATCACCACTACTGGCAGTGATTCCTTCTCCAGTGTTCTCTTCCAAGTCACCAGTGGTTTCAGGAAAGCTGCTAACATCTTTATTTGTTGGGGAGGTTGTTTGGCACGTAGCTACTGGGGAAGCTGCAGGGGAGGTTTTTGAGGAGGTCACTGGGGAGGCTGTCAGAGAGGCCTCTGAGAAGACTGTTGGAAGAGCTGTTGAGGAAGGTGGAGACATTGTTGGGAAGGCTACTGGAGAGATGTCTGGAGAGGCTGCTGTAGAAACAGCCAACGAGATTTCTGTGCACACAGATGGTGACTCTGCTGGCGAAGTTGCTGGGTGCAGATGAATGGTGGATGGCTGGTCAGGGGCGAGCTGAGTCAGGGATCCCGGGAAGTTAAGTTGCCTGAGTCTTCACTTCTTCCTGTTCTGTTATCTTGCAGGACAGATTCTCCTAAGACAGGTGGAGATGTTGGGCTGGCAAAGATAGGAGCTGAAGTCTGACTATTATCTGTCAGGAAACAGTGTTGTTATTAGAAACATATATTTTATCTTCCTAGGGAGCCACAAATCCTACCTACTGTATCCTTTCTGTAAACTATCATTGAAAACATATTAAGAGATAACAAAGGATGTTCTGTCATAAATTGTAAGGCAAGTCCTTCAACACTTTATAGCAATCCCCACCCTAAAGTATTATTTGAACAACCATAATGTGTGCGACCAAAGACATTACGTTTTGTATTTCAAGAGCTCCCTTTAAAAAAAACTCTTACTCATTGTCATTGAGCCAGACCAACTCATGGCTAACCCTCCATCAAGTTTGTAGGAGGCTGGAAACAAAAATTAAATTCAACTCCTTAAATCTTTGAGTAATTTTTTCACAATCCATTCCTATTCAAAAAATAACTAAAATGGTTCCTTCCAAATGTATTCATCCTTCACATGACCTCACGCCAAGTGTCCCCATCTCGACCTCTTTTGTTCTCAACCACCTCACCATTAAAGATCTAAGCTGTTATCTACTAAATTGGCAAACAGACATTTCAGTGTTCACTCTGATCTCACCAAGATTGAATCTAAGCCAAATTAAGTGCCCTTGAATCAATTCCAACTCATGACAACTCCATATATGTCAGAAGACTTATTTTTTTAGAAGTGGATAACCCAGGTCACTCTGCAGAGTTGTTGGGAGGATTCTCACCTCCAATCTTTCAGTAAGCAGCCAAACATGTTAACTGCACCATTCAGGGACTCTGAAGTGACCATCAAGGACATCCTATCTCTCATTCCCAGGTATAGATCTACTACAGAAAGATAACAGTTTAAAAGAAAGTAGATGGGGGTTGTGGCTACATAATTGTATTCACCTAGCAAACAAAGCTCATCAAACTGCATGGCTTAAAAACTGATGAAACTTATTGTATATAAATTATACCACAAAAAAGATTTTTAAAAAATGCATTTGCCATCTAAGATGTAACTACTAGTTTCTCCCCATCTAGAGCAAAAAAGAATTAACAAAAGATTCAAAGAAACAATTCATTCAAAGAATAATGGACCATATGAACCACACTCTACTATCTTAATACAAGAACTAGATGGTGCTCAGTTACTACTATCAACCTCTCTCATCAGAATCATAATAGAAGGTCTTGGTCAGAGAGGGAGGAAAAACTAGATAGAACAAATTCAAAATCATAAATATGACCAGACTACTGGTCTACAGAGATTGATGGAACCCCAAGATGATGGCCTTTAAGCAAACTCTTCAAAACTGGAACTGAATTCAGTCCGAGGGGTTCAACTTTCAAACCATAGACTGGTCTATAAAGTGGATAACAACATCAAGGAGGAATGTACGCCTCCATACAAGCTAACAGAGATAGAAAAGACAAGTTTTATGTCCAAAACACAGCTAGGCAGAAAGGGGCAGGTATGAAGAATCAAAGGAAACGGGAAACAACAGGAATTAAGCAGTAAGAGTAGTACTGTTACACTGAAGGGATAAAAAAACCAATGCCATGAAATAAAACGTGCAAACTGTTGAATGGGGAAACTAATATGCTCTGTAAATTTTTGCCAGGGCTACAATTTTAAAAAACTCATTCCGTAAATAAATACTAAGCATCAAATTATTATGTGGATCGATGTTTATACCAAATCTTTCAACTTGAACTATCTGGATTCTAACTCCTAGTGGGCTTTACTCATAAACTATCTCAAAGAGTCCTATTACAGGCTCAGTTTCTGACCATGAATGTCATCTTAGTTCCCATCTCTACAGTGGAAGACGACTCATTAGCTACTTCCACCTTTCATTATTGTTGCTGTTGGTGGGTGCCATCAAGTTGAGTATGACCTGTAGGGATCCTATGGAACATCAGATATAAATCATGTCCTATCTTGTGCCATTCTCCCACTTCCTGACCCATTAGAGTCACTGCAGCAGTTACTGAGTCAATTCACCTGGCTGAGGGCCTACCTCTTCCTTGTCAACCCTCTGCCTTTCTGAGCATCATGTCCCTCTCCAAGGAATCATCCCTCCTAGCAACATGCCCAAAGTATGTGAGGTGAAGCTTTATCAGCTCTGCCTCCAAAGAGCACTCTGCCTGCACTTTCTCCAATACATATTTGTTCTTTTGGCCGTCCACGGGATGTTCAGTGCTCTTCTCCAACACCACAGCTCAAAGGTAACAATTCTCCTGTCATCCTTATTTATTGTCCAGCTCTCAGATGCACAGCAAGTGATCAGAAAGACCATAACCTGAACGAGACACACCTTAGTCCTCAAACTGCTATCATTACTCCTCAATAATTTTGAGAGGTCCCCGACTACAGACTTTCCCAGTGCAGTATGTCTAATTTCCTGCTGCTCGTAAAAGGGTATTGATTATGGATCTAAGTAAGATGAAGTTTAGAGTTTCAATCTTTTCTCCATCTATCATGATGTTGCCTATTAGTCCAGTGGTATGGTATGAATCCTAAATCCCCCATTATGTAAATTATATTCTATGGTCATTCTGATAACTCTATATTCAAATATAAACACTCTTACAATACACAAAAAAATTAAGGACATAGTTCATATAGGAGTTGCTCGTGGCCTAGTAGCAAAGGCAGACATTTCCAATCCACCTAATCCATGGGAGAAGATGGGCATTGTCCACCTACACGATTAAGTGCCTCTGAAAGTCCATGCTCCAACTCCCGGGCACCTATCATCTGTGTATAGAACATATCCCTCCCACAGCTTTATCTGTTTGTCTTTATGCTAAAATCTGGAAATTCCTCAGAGTTCAGCACTGTTGGGCGGGGGGCGGGGGAGGAACACCAATGCTACTGGGGATAGACTAAAGTGACCTTTCCTACGGTACACAGAAACCCAGAGGCTGAACCCAGAAACTAGGTCTGCTGGTTCCTAAGGTAGCCTAACAAAACAACTCATTGCTGTCAGGTGGGAATCGATTCATAGATGACCTTCCAGTGGATTTCAGAGGCTGTAAATCACACAGGGGAGACTTTCCATCTTTGTCCTGAAGAACCATTGGTGAACTCTAACCTGCCTATTCACGAGGCCACCCGAGCTCCCTCAAAGTAGCATGCAAAATGGAAATAACAATGGATCTTAAAAACAAATAAATATATAAAAAAAAACCCACAGATACATAGATTTGAAGTAAAGAGCCACTTCAATTTGTTGTATGTGTAAACTAGTTACCTTTGTAACCCTCAGTTTGCTTACTTGTAAAACAGGACTATGTGAAAAATAAAATACTTAGCACAATTACTGGGTATACAGAAAACGACCCAACAACATTAACTTTCTTTCTCCATCACAAATTATTTTAAAATAAGGGAGGTAAAGGGGGGGGGGACCCAAATACAACCTCATCTGTTGCCCAGGAGTCAATTCTGATTCACAGGGACCCTTTAGAACAGAAGAGAAAGTGTCCTATTGATTTCCAAAGCTGTAAGTCTTCATAGGAGCAGACTGCCTCCACTAGTGGTTTCAAAGCATTGACTTTTAGGTTTACAGCTCAACACTTCATGCACTGCATCACCAGGATTAATACTAAGACCTAACCTAATACTATACCTAATATTATAACTAATATTAACACCTAAGAGTAGTTTACACTCCAAATTATCAATCACTAGTCAACCTATATTTGCCGTTTGGTCCTTCCATCCCAACCTATTACTTCCAGTTTGTCAAACTTATTACTAAGTTTAGAAAAGTGATTTAATTTAGAAACCTGGAAAGTTCTTCTGAGTAACTGACCAAAACCTTAATCTGCCCCAAGGGGAATTCTGAGGAAAACAATTCTTAGAAGAATTTTCTATGTAGGTTACTTTATCCAGCCTCTCAAATGCCATCAATGCTGCGCACAAAGTGATGGAAAGCAACCTAGAAAATGGATTCTCTGGCAGGAAATAACCTTCTTCAAATCCAAACACCTCCATCCCTAATCTCAGGCAGTAAAATTTTACTGGGTGATCTAAACTGTCCCCGCTCTGACACAAATCCAGTTCTTTAGGCCAGAGCTGCGGCAGGAGAAAGAAAAGAAAATCAAAAACCTCAAACAAACCCCACCCCTCAAAATATCCGGCGAAGGGAGGGAGGTCCAGTAAGTAAGTAGGTTCTCTTCTGAGGACAGATATAAGGCACCAGGCGCTCCAGCAACACAATCCCTTTCCCAAGGTCATTCAAGTCGGAGAAGGTGCGAAAGAGAATCTGCAAGCTGTCTCTGTGTTCTGGAAACCACACTACAGGTTCTTTCGGGGCGCCGATTCCCCCCCTTTCCACCCTCATGTGTGAGTGAGCACTGGCCTCGGCATTTCCGAAACAAGCCGCAACAAGCTCTGCAGTGTTGGTAAAGGGGCTGACGCGATGAAGAAACAGATGCTCCAAAGCAGAGAGACGGTTCTTCCTGGGCTGGCAGAGCCTCCCCCCAAGGTTATTAACCGAAACCGCAGGCACTGCGGAGACCGGGGCTCCGAGCCCCCAGCGCGGCCACTCGGGGAAGCCGGCTTCCCCGACGCCAACCGCGGC
>NW_006399778.1:7772068-7805998 GCF_000299155.1 Elephantulus edwardii | reverse complement strand
CGCTCGCACCCTGCGCCGCGTACGCAGGGCCCCCCGAAGCCGGCCCGGACTCTAAAAACTCTCTTCTGAGCTTCGCTCCCTGAAAATGTCTCCTCAGTTTCACGGCCCCTAACATTTCTCTCCCACCGAGAAGTCCCCTCAGAACCTTCCCTCCCCCTTCGATAGAAAATCTCTCCAGATTCTCTTCCTCCAACTCCGGGGAAAAAAATATCTCAAGGTCTCGCCCCAAAGATTCCCTCTCAGCAGCTCTTCCACGATCTCTTCATCCAAAAATCCTCTCAAACTCTTCTCCCACCCCCCACACAGACAGCTTCGGCTCCCCACCCCCTCATCTTCCCCGGGGTCGCCTGCCGGTTCTGCCCCGGTCGCCCCCCAAGGTGTCCCCGGCCCGTCTGGCCGCCGCGCTCCTCGCCCCCCCCCAGCACGTCCCAGCCCCCCGCGCCGCGCTCCCGCCCCACTCCCGCAGTCTCCTCGCGGACCCCTCACCTCCGCAGCTCCGGCCCGCGCTACCGCACGCCTCAGGCTCCAACATTAGATTCCCAGCGGCCGGCGCCTCCGCTGGTTCACCCCGACTGACAATGAGGGGCGGGGCGAGATTATGGCGTCAGCGTTCTGGGGCGGGGCCTAGAGTAAGGGGCGGGGCCTTTGCTCTCCCATTCCCTTCTCAGGACTCCTCCAAGTTTTTATGGCCTAAATGCCTAAGGCTTGTGTTAGGAGCTGTGGGAAATAAAAATGGAATATAGGATGTCTTGATTTCAAGAGCAGGGAGCTCTGGTGGCCTAGTGGCAAAAAGCTGCTCTGCAATCCCGAAGGCACGAGGTTCAAGGCCACCAGCTGCTCTGGGGAGAAGGATGTGGCAATACACTCTTGTGCAATTAACTGCCTCTGAAAACCCTCTGTAGGGTTAGCTATGAGTCGGGTCCGACTCCATGGTACACAACAACAGCTCTAATAAGGAGGTCTGGAACCACGACTTCCAGTTCTCAGATATTCACTGTGATCCAAGACAAATTCCTTCTAGCCATATTCACTGTTATTAAACTAAGAAAGAGATGACCGAAGGCCTAAAAAAATTCAACCAATTGATAAAAAGAAGAAGAAACAAATAATCGCTTCTCATAGATTTTGTTGTTGTTGTTGTTGTTAGGTGACGTTGAGTCAAGTAAGACTTATAGCAATTCTATGAACAACAGATCTGAATCTTGTCCAATCCTGTGCCATCCTCACACTTGAATCCATTGCAGCTGTCACTGTCAATTCATCTGGTTGAGGGTCTTCCTGTCTTTCACAGACTTGCCACATTTCCAAGCATGATGTTCCTTTTCAAGGAACAAGTCTCTTCTACCAACATGAATGAAGTACGTGGGAGGAAGCTTTATAATCTTTGCCCCCAAGGAGCAATCTGGCTGTACCTTCTCCAAGACGTTTTTGTTTTTTTTCTTTTGGCAATCCATAAGGTATTCAATACTGTTCTCCAACACCATAACTCAGATATCCATTCTTCTTCTGATTCATTGTCCAGCTTTTAGATGCATAACAAGTGATTGAAAAGACCATGGCTTGTTTCAGATCCAAACTGACATTATTGCTCTTCAAAAATTTGGAGAAGTCCCTCACTGCAGACCTTCCCAGTGCAATAGTCTCCTGATCTCCTAACTGTTGGTACCAAGGGTGTTAATTGTGGATCCAGCTAAGATGGAATCATTAATAACTTCAATTTTTTTTTCTCCATCTATTATGATATTGCCTATAGGTCCAGTGGTAAGAATTTTCTTGATGTTGAAATGCAATCTGTATTGAAAGTTATATTCTTTGATCTTCTGTACCAAGTGCTTCAATTTCTCCTCATTTTCAGCAAGCAAAGTTGTGTCATTTGTATAACTCAAGTTATTAAAGAGTCTTCCTCTGAAGCTAATGCCACATTCTTCTTCATAGAGTCCAACTTCTTGAATACTTTGCTCAGCACACAGATTGAATAGGTATGGAGAGAAGACACAGCCCTGACATACACCTTTTTTAATTAGGACACTTCCACACACCCCCTGTAATTGACGAGATATACAAAGGTGTGTAGCCCAGAGCCTGGTATGGAGTTCATTCATTAAATGCTACTTCACAGGATAGGACAGAGTTCAAAACTGTCATTCATACTCCACTTGATAGCACCTGACAACAACTTACAACATTGCTGTGATAGAACTCTTTGGTGCCCCAGAGCATAGGGAGTCGTGCTGTGGTTCAAATCCACCAGATGCTCCATGGAAGAAAGGTGGATAATCTCCTCAGGTGGGACTCACTGCCTCTGAAAACCCACTAGAGTGTCAGCTATGAGTCAGTTCTGACACAATGAGTTATAGCCCTGGTGACCTAGTTTACAGGGAGTTGCACTAACCCAAAGGCCACACTTTGATGGCAGTTCGAGTTTATCTGTGGTTCCAAAGGAGAAAGGTGAGCAATCTCCTCTCTTGTGATTCAAAACCCTGGAAACCCAGTGGACTACAACCAATTAGAAATTGGTTCTGATTCATCTCTATGGCAATGAGGTTGAATTCCTCAGCAAATGTGATAAAAGAACTCAACTTGGACTCAGAAACTATGAGTTGCAGTTCCCAAGTCTTAACTGTGATCCTAGACAAGTCTCTTCTCACCTACCTTCTCCATACGTGCCTTCATTAAACTGGGAAAGAATTATGGCCCCCGGATTCAAAAGTCCCTACAAGAATTCCCTCTGGTGGCTTAGTGGTAAGGAGCTGAGCTCCCAACCAAAAGGCACACAGTTCTCCCGTGTGATTTACTGCCTCTGAAAACCCTCTGGAGAGTCAGCCATAACAACAGTTCTATGATAGAGCTCCTAAGGGCCTACTGTGTGCAGAATGCCTGTGTCCGGAGAATTGAGAGGGAATTCTTGAAGTGAGCCCAAGCCCCACACCCAGCAGCACAGTACAGGACAACAGCAGGAAACACTCTCGCAGACGGATACCCTCCCACACACTGGCACCGAGCGGCACTCACAAGCCGGGACACAGATGCGCTAAGGGCTGCTTCCTCTCCAACTGCAGCAACATAGCTGATCTCTTGAGACATGTCTTGTGTAAGCTCCTCATTGGCTATGGAATAAAGGCCAAAGTCCTGGTCTGATCTGATCTCCTCCTACCTTTCCAGATACATACACCATTCACACACGCGCGCGAACAAACGCACGGTAAAGTTTATCCAAACTTCCCCCAGCACACCCACGGCTTTCCCACATTTGCCCCTTTGCCCATGCTCTTCCCTTACTTCTCATCTCCATGTGCAGCCTTCCAACTTTGCCCTAGCCAGAAGCCTACTCTCCCTGCTTCGAATATCCCTCAGTATTGTGTGGTATTTTGTTTAACACAAGTGTGGGTAGTGTCACGTTCTAACTCATATCAAATTCACATGCTCACACACTCTTGCCCTACTTTGTTTCTTAGCATTTTATTGAAGTCAAAACCCTCACATTTTGTATGTATCAAGATTCTCCTACCAAATAAATCTACTGCCAAATAATTATGTTATGGCCTCTGCTGACTCTCACTTACCCTCTGTCTCCTCATCTGCAAAATGGGAATCATAATGTGGTCCTTATAATAGGTCTCTTTTAAAATATCATAAGATACTGTGAAAAGCACCAGGCACAGTGTTCCACAAATGATGTAATTGTCATTCTTATTTGCCTTATTATTATGATAATATTATTTTTGGCACCTAACACTATACTCATCATTGAATGGAGGGAGACTTTGGGGTCCTGAGAGAGGAAGGGAGGCTTGCAGCAAGCAGTCCCGCCACATAATTCCACTTGAATGAACCAGCATTGAAGTCTGCTGGTCCCAGGTGGGTTCTGAAGTCACATCTGACACCTCAGAGTGTCTCTACCACTTGGCTTCGCTCCAAACTGGAGACAGCTGCAGAGTTCTCTCTGCAAATTCTTTGCAAAAGTGTTGACCTGTTTCTTCCTCCTGCTTTTCTCCTCTTACTCTCCTCACAGGGAAATGAATCTGTGTTCAACTACCCTTGGTGTCTCTGCAGTCCTCCAGAAGAACTGCAATGAGGCGCTGGGCGTTTCCAGAGAACTGGCCTGTGGGAAGAAGGGAAGGGCTTTGGGGTTCTGATTAATTTCCTGAGCTGCGGACAGGCAAATGGCTGTCCTGAAATGCCTGGGCTGATCCTCAAGGGCCCCTAACAACATGCAGCTTATTTTTAGAATAGAGGATTCAAAAAATGCTACTTCCCATGAAAAGCAAGCAAGGCCACAGGATTGCTGCAGGCAAAGAAAAGGCCTTTCCTAAGCCCTTTCTATGTGTTCGTGAGAAATCAGTATAGAGGAGAGGTTCTAAAGACAGAACTTTCTTCCCAGGACTCACAGCCCCATCAGCCACATATTCCATTCACAGCACCACATTTTAGCAAAAGATATATTAACATTCAAATCCTGACTCTATCACGCACCAGCTGTGTGGCCTTGAACTTTGAGTCTCTGAACCTCAGTATATCAGCCACAAAATATGGGAGTATTAACAGAACCTGTTTCATAATGTGATTGTGATGATTAAGTGTGTGACTGTGAGAAATAACACTCCTGTCCCCAGGCAGCTCAGTCAGTAGAAGGAATAGGGTAGATTTGTAAAAATAGGTAAGAAAAGGTTTCTATCGGATATTGTGATGTGAAAAGACTAAGCTGCAGAATTTAAGGTATAATAGGAACTTTGTTTATAACTTCTATGTGCATAGAAAATTATGGAGAAATAGAAAAACTCACTGGAACCAGCTCCTAGCTGGCCCTCCATTGGGTTTCCAAGGGTATAAATGACAGGTGGGAACATGTCCTTTTTCTCCTGGGGATTTGCTGGTAGATTCAAACCCCATTAGAGGTGCAGCCTTTGGATTACTAGCACAAACTCCCAACTGGTTTCTTCTCTCCTACCCCACTTTTGAATTTCGTTGCCAGACATCTAAAAGAACTTCCAAGGACCAGGGTGAGACAAAGTAGGAGATATTTTTAAGCAGGAGGAATTTGTTACTCCCAGTCTTACACCCTGCCCCCACCTCACAAAGAATAACAATACATCACCATCTTGTGCCTACTATGCCGAAACTTGCACTTTCGTTTTTATTCAATGATTGTTGGTGCAATTAAAAAGTTTTATAAGGAGCACTCATTTCTTTGTCAGCACAGAAAAGGCAATAAAGATATATATGAAAGGAAAGCCAGCCAAGTTGGGATTGGTTCAGCTTTGTTGGTTTGAAAGCAATTAATGAGAGAACACCACCGTATGGCTGAGGTCTGTACAAAGTCTCACAGGAATCAAAGAAAGTGAAAGTGCTTGGAGAGGGGAATTTGTCTTTAATATTTCTACTATCTCAAAAATATTGTAACTTTCAGTCCTCTCTTATTTCCAGAGGGAGCTCCGGTGACCTAGTGGGTAAAGAGTTGTTCTGCCACCTCAAAGGTAGGCAGTGCATACCCACCAGCTGCTGCATGGAAGCAAGGTGGGCAAACTCATCCCTTGTGATTTACAGCCTCTAAAATCCTTCTACATAGTCAGTTATGAGTCAGTTCTGACTTGACAGCACATAACAACATATTCCCCAGAACTCCTCCGTAAATTCACGTATTCCATTAATTTCTTAACCCAGCAATTATGGATCTCTTACTATACATCAAGCACCAAGCTGTGCATTTTATGGAAAATAGTAATGAGTTATAAACCATTGCCAGGAAGTCGATTCCAACTCAAACCAATCCCATGTATTACAGCGTGGAGCTGCTCTGTAGGAATTTTTTTGTTGTTGTTATCTTAAAATAAAGAAAGGTGTGCATCAGGGTTGTATCCTTTTTTTGACACCTATTCAATCCGTATGCTGAGCAAATGATTCGTGAAGCCAGGTTCTGTGAAGAAGAATGTGTCATCAAGATCAGAGGAAGACTCACCAACAACCTGTACTATGCAGATAATGCAACCTTGTTTGCTGAAACTGAGGGGAACCTTAAGTGCTTGTTGTAAAAGATCAAGATTACAGCCTTCAATATGGATTGCGTTTTAACATCAAGAAGACAAAGGTTGACGAATGCAAAGTGGATCAAGGATGTAGGAGTAAAACCAAGGACTATAAACTTCATCAGAGAAAAGCTTGGAAGAACTCTAAAAGCCCTAATCCACAATATGAACAGTCTTACAAGCATCTTGAAAAACCTACAACTAGGAGAGAATAAAGTAGAGGAATAGGACCTTCTAAGAATCACATGGAAAAAAAACTTCTCTAACAGGGTAAAAAGGAAAACCACAGAATGGGAAAAAATATTTGCTAATCACATGTCTGATTAAGGACTTATATTTAGAATTTGTAGGATACTCCAGCACCTCAAAAAGATAAAAGTGGGCTGCCCTCAGCCCCCGGCTCAGGGTGAGCCGTCACGGCCCTCTGCCCTGGGCGGGCTGCCCTCAGCCCCCAGCTCGGGTTGAGCCATCGCGGCCCTCAGGGTGAGCTCCTCAGTCCCCAGATTGTGCCATTTGACCCCTGGGTGGGGAAGGAAAAAAAAAGAATGCCTAGGGTATCCAGAGAATTTTACCTAGGACACCTTCTGCCACCCTTCCCCCCAGTAAACCTGAAAGCAACACCCACAAAGCCCTTCTATTTGTAACTCACAAGTTTGTTCTCACTAGGTTTGCTCCCTTTCCTATAGGTAACCTTAACACTGAGTTTTACTCCAAAATTGACCCTGAACCCAGTGCCCATGAGAAAAAGGAACTAAAACTGACAGCTAAGGAAGCAAAGGAGGATGGAGCCTCTGGGTTCAACCAGCCATCCCCACTGGACCCACCTGGGAAAACACTTTGCAGTCCAGAGGGGAGCAAATGACAGGAAAATATCTTCTAACAGAGCAAGAAGGCAAGCAGCTTTAACCCAAGACCACCAGTAAGGTGATAAAGCATCCTCCCTTCCCCTCTTTACATCTACGCCCCTATTCAGCATGAAGAAGCCAGAGAGTCGGCATCCAATTCCTAAATCAATAAGACAGTTGGTTTAATTACCATTGGAAAATGCTTGTCATTCCTCTGTAGCATCTGGTCCCCACTGGACCCTCATCATTTCCTTCACCTGCTCCCCCCACCGATCAAACTGTGCAGCTCTGCAACTGCATCCTGGCCCATCCTCACCCTTCTGCCCCCAACCCTCACCTCCTTGTACCCCCAATATGTTTTTCCCAATAATAAAAAAAAGATAAAAGTAAACAACCCAATCATAAAATGGGCACAGGATATGAACAGACACTTGACCAAAGAAGACATTCAGATGGCAAACAAACACATGAAGGAATGTTCAAAATCTCTACTCTACGAGAGATGCAAATAAAACAACTATGAGATATCGTTTCAACCCAGTAACAATAGCAAATTTCAGCAGAGCAGCAAACAACAAATACTGGTGAGGGGGGCAGAAATTGGAACACTTATTCACTGTTGGTGGGAGAGTAGAATGGTGCAATTATTATGGAAGGCAGTATGGTGCTTTCTCAAAAAGTTGGAAATAGAAATACCATACCCTAAAGAAATCAGAACTGCCACCCAAACAGATATATGCACACCTATGTTTATTGCTGAGTTGTTCACAATAGCAAAGAGATGAAAACAACCCAAGTGCCCATCAACAAACAAATGGATAGAGAAGCTTTGGTATATTCACATAATGGAATACTACGCAGCACTGAAAAACAAGGCACTCATGACATTTTATATAATATGGGTGACTCTGGAGGACATTTTGCTGAGTAAAAGATCTCAGTCATAAAAGGACAAATACTGAATAATGCCACTCTTATAAAACAGAACTGATATGGGACCTGGGGGTAAACTAAGAAAAGGTAATAAATGATAAACACTGCACTGAAATAGATATAGATGATGGAAAGAATTGCTTAAGAGGAATATATGAGCAGGCATTATTTGTATTACAACAGTTCATAATAAGAGGTACATAGCAAAGTGGACTTGGTGGTGGAAGGGAGGAAATTGTGCAACAATGAATTAATTGAAATCCAAGTTTTCTGTAAAGTTTCATTAAAATCGCAATAAAAAAATAAAACAACATTTTTTAAAAAGAAAAAAAAAGATCTTTACCACTGGATTAGTGGGCAACATCATGATAGATGGAGAAAGGATTGAAATTGTTAATTATTTCCTCTTGCTTGGATCCACAATTAACACCCTTGATACAAGCAATCAGGGACTAAGGAGATATATTGCTTGGGCAAGTCCACTGTCAGGGATCTCTCCAAAATACTGATGAGCAATTATTTAGGCCATGGTCTTTTCAATTACTTGCATCAGAGAGTTGGACAAGTAACAAGGATGACAGAAGAATTCATACCTTTGAGTTGTGTTGGAGAAGAGTACTGAATATCCCATGGACTGCAAAAAGAATGAACAAGTAGGGCTTGGGGAGATGTGCAGCCAGAGCATATCCTTTAGGACAAGGATGGCAACGCTTCATCTCTCATACTCTGGATATGTTGCTAGGAGAGGCTGTTCCTTGGGAAAGGATGTCATGCTTGGAAGGGTGGAGAGTCAGTGAAAGAAAGTAAGACCCCATAGAGGTGGGTTGACACAGTGACTGCAGCAACAGACTCAAGTGTATCAAAGATGGTGAAAATGCATGCCACAGGAAAGAACAGGATTCAGATCTGTTGTTTATAGAGTTGCTTTAAGTCATACTCGACTCAATGAAACTGAACAACAACAAGAGAATAAGGAGCTGTGATGATGCAATGGTTAAGTACCATTGACAATTTGAACCCAGCCATTTCTTCTATGGGAGAAAGAAATGGCAAAATGCTTCCATAAAGATTACAGTCTAGAAGACACTACAGGGCAGTTGTGTGTTGTCACATGAGTCACTATGACTCGGAACAGACTCAACAGCACCCAACATGGCAATGACACCAGAGCACACAAAAGGGAAATGGTTCTATCAGCTCTTTGGGGACTGACTCACTCTTCTCCGGATCTCTTGGTGCTTTCCCCATTAGTGTTTATCCTCTATTAATTTACTTAGGATAGTCTTGCTTGCACAAACATCCTATCACCCCCACGAGCCTAGGACTTCCTCGGGATGAAACAATGCTGATTCATCCTGGACCCCAATCTGTCCTTGGTACCGTGCCCAGTGTCAGATTACCCAACAAGCAAAGAAAATTTATGCTTACCTTGCTTATTGGGTAATCCAACCCTGGCAGTGACTGACAGAGATTCTTCCAATCTTTTGCTCTTGTTTTCTTGATGGCTGAGAATTTGGTAGGTGCTAGGTGTGTGGATAGCTAAAGTCCCCACCTTCTTAGAGTCTAGGACTGGAGAGTGAGAGAAGAGAAAATATTAAACATTATCTATTACTTAATAAGGAAGCTCTGGTGGCTTAGTGGTAAGGAATTGTGCTGCCATCTCAAAGGCATGCATTTGGAATCCACCAGCTGCTCTGCAGGAGAGAGATTGGGTAATCTCCTCCTTGCAATTTAACTTGCTGGAGGGTCATCTACGGATTATTTCCAACATAGTGGCATGTAACAACAATATTACTTAATAACAACTGCAACAAAAGAGCAGTTTAGGTGCTAAGAGGATTTGGGGAAGGTGGTCAGAAACTAATTGAACCCGGGAAGGCTTTTTCCAAGGAGGTAGCCTTAAGCTCAGAGAAGTTAGGAAACCTGATCAAGGTCACATAGCTGGCAAATGGAAAAACTAGGATGTTAAGCCAGGTATGCCTGACTCTCTATGGAGCCCTGATTGTGTGATGTGTTTGTTACATGACAGGTTGCTAGCTTAAAGGTCAGCTATTTGACTCTACCAGCCACTCGGTGGAAGAAAGATGAGGTAGTTTCCGCCTGTAAGGAATTCAACCTCAAAAACCAAATGAAGAATTGTTATGAGTCAGAATCAGCTCAACTGGGCAGTACTTTATGCTTAAATTCCAAGTCTATGCTCTGCTTACTAGTGCACAGGCTTTTCCTTTCCTCTACCTTGTTCTTCCTCACTGGAGAAAGGGAATAGACCTGTGAAATGACAGATATTCTAAACTAATATTTCTCCCAGCTTTTGGAAATCATGGACCCCCTTTGGAAATCTAATGAAATCTCTTTCCAGAATGACATATACACAAACAGACTTATAAGATCTTGTCCACAATTTCAGTGGTTCACAGGCATCCTGAAAGAGCCCTGGTGGAGCAGTGATTACATACTGGGCTTCAAAATGAAAGGCTGGCAGTTCAAACACACCAGCTCCTCTACAGTAAAAAGATGTGGCAGACTGCTTCAATAATGATTTCCAGTCTTGAAAACCTTACATTGTTGTTATTAAGTGCCATCTACTCAAGTATGACACATACCCCATGAACAACAGATCTGAACCTTGCCCTGTACTGTACCATCCTCATCATCCCTGACACATTTAAGTTCATTGCCTCAGATACAGTATCAATCCATCTCATTGAGGATCTTACTCTCTTTCGCTGACCCTCCACCTTTCCAAGCATGATACCCCTTTCCAAGTAATAGACTCTCATATGTCTAAAATACGTGAAGTGAAAGTTTATCAGTTTTGCCTCTAAGGAACATTCTGGTTGCACTTTCTCCAAAAGACATACCTGTTTTTTCTTCTGGCAGTTCATGGGCTATCAGCTCTCTTCTCCAATGCCATAACGCAATTACATTGATTCTTCTTTTGTCATATTTATTCTTTGTCTAGCTCTCAGACAGCAGGTGATTAGAAAGACTGTGGATTGAATCAGGTGTATCTTAGGCTTTAAGTTTATATCATTGCTCTTGGAGAGATCCTGACAGCAGACTTTCCTAATACCACACATCTTCTAACTACTGGTACCAAGGGTGTTGGCTGCGTATCCAAACAAGATGAAATCATTGACAATTTTAATCTTTTCTCCATGAGGATTTTTGTTTTCTTGATGTTGGGCTGTAACTCATGATTCTTGGCAGCAAGTGTCTCAGGTTTTCCTCATTTTCAAGAAGGAAGGTTGTGTCATCAGCATAACACAGGTTGTTGATAAATCTTCTTCCAATCCTAATGCTACATTCTTCTTCATAAAGTCCAGCTTCTAAATGATTTGCTCTATACAAACTGATTTAGGATAGGGAAAGATACAGCCCTGATCACTCCTTTCTCAAAAACCCTATAGGGAAACAAAACAAAAACAAAAAAAACAAAAAACACCAACCCTATAGGGAGTTCTGGTGGCCTAGTGGCAAGAAGCTGTACTGCAATCCCAGATGTGCCTGGTTTGAATCCACCAGATGCTCTGCTGGAGGAGGAGGGACAATCTCCTCCTGTACCAGTCAGATCTGGTTTGACGGTACAATGCACAAAAAATAATAAAATTTTAAAAAAATTTTAAAAACCCCACAACCCTATAAAGTAGTTTTTTATCTGCCTTATAGGGACACTGTGAGTCAGGATCAACTCTTTGGCAATGGCTTTATGGGTCTAAGCTTTCTATGCTATTGTTGTTTACCATGGATTCAGAACCGACCCATACCTGACCCTCCAGTGGATTTTCAGAGACAATAAATTGTACAGGAAGAGACTGTCCATCTTTCTCCAATGGAGCAGCTGGTGGATTCGAACCACATGCCTTTGGGATTATGGCGCAGTTCCTTACCACTAGGCCACCAGAGCTCCCTATTGCCTTCAGTATGGACTGAGGCTCAATGTCAAGAAGACAAAGATTCTCACCACTGGACCAATTGGCAGCGTCAGGATGGATGGCGAAGAGATTGAGATTGTTCACAGCTTCAGTTTGCTCGGCTCCACAGTCAACACGCTTGGCACCAGCAGTCAGGAAATCAAAAAGTGTATCGCGATAGGAAAGTCTGCTGTTAGGGACCGCTCTAAAGTACTCAGGAACAACGGTGTCTCTCTGGAGACTAAGGTGCGCCTGATACAGGCCATGGTATTTGCAATCGCTTGTTATGCCTCAGAGAGTTGGACAATGACTAGGGACAGAAGGAAAGTGGATGCTTTTGAGCTGTGGTGCTGGAGAAGGGTACTGAACGTATCATGGGCTGTCAGGAAAACAAACAGATTCATCTTGGAGAGGATTAAACCAAGCTACTCCTTGGAGGCAAGGATTCTGGGGCTTCGTCTGACATACTTTGGACATGTTGCCAGGAGGGACGGGTCCTTGGAGAGGGACATCATGCTTGGGAGGGTGGAGGGACAGCACAGGAGGGGAAGACCCTCTATGAGATGGATTGATTCGGTGACTGGGGTAATCAGGATAGGTGTGTCAGGGGCGGTGCGGTTGGCGCAGGATAGAGCAGGGTTTAGGGCTGTTGTGCATAGGGTCGCTATGAGTCGCAAACGACTGACGGCACATAACAACAACAACAACAAATGACATGAAGAACCAACCACGTGATCTTATAGTGGGATTCTCAGAAACGGACATTAAGTTTCCATGGAGACCTTAAATTCTTTGAGAGATCCAATTCCCATACAAGAATTCTGAAGATCGAGTAGAAAGATCCTGAGTTCTTGCTGAGATCCCAGTACCTGGAGAGTAAGAATGGGACCCTGCAGAGATCAGCTCAAGATGTTATTGGCTGTAAATGGCCCTCAATTCTCATAAAGCCTGAATCCTCTTAGAAAACCCATGGGTTTTGGACAGTTAAGGTCTATCACAATTTTTGGGTCATTGACACCCATAAGATATTGTTGTTGAGGGAGCTCTGGTGGCCTAGTGGCAAGAAGCTGCACTACAATCTCAGAGGTGCGCGGTTTGAATCCTCTAGATGCTCTGCTAAAGAAGGAGGGGCAATCTCCTCCTGTACCAGTCAGATCCGATTTGATGGTACACACACAAAAAATAATAAAATTAAAATTTATTTATAAAAGATATTGTTGTTGTTACGTGCCATCAAGTTGTTTTGCAACTCATAGCGACCCTATGTACAAGAACTCTGAACCCTGTTCTAGCCTGAGCCAACCTCATTGTTTCTGACTCACCTACCCCCATTACCCCAGTCACTGAGTCAATCTATCTCATCCAGGGTCTTCCTCTACTGTGCTGTCCCTCCACCCTCTCAAGCATGATGTCCCTCTCCAAGAACTGATCCCGCCTTGAAACACACTTAAAGTATGTCAGATGGAGTTTCAGAATCCTTGCCTCCAAGGAACAGCCTGGTGTCACCCTCTCCAGAGTAGACCTGTTTGTTCTCTTAGCATATAAAAAAAATGTAATACAGACATGTTACACACAAGGTATTAGGTTCACGGATTTCAAGTTCAGAACCCTTGTTCCTGGGCCCCTAAAAAAGACCCTAGACCACAGATTCCAGGCATAAATCTTAGCAGGCAGACCCCAGGATAAATTCCTGACCCCGCTGCTTATAAGCTCTGTGACCTTGGACCACTCACCCACGCACTCCAGGCCTTAACGCCTGTCTCACCTCCCCAAGGGGAGGATTGGACACCCCTTCTCAGTCCGCCCCAGCGGTCTGGGCAGGGATCCTGCGGCACGCAGTCGCTTCTGGAACCCCTCCTGGCTTGGTGAACGGCGCTGGAGCACTTTTCCTGAAATGCTAACGATCCGGCTATGCCGGGAGCGCGGCTGCTGGGGGAGGGCCGCGCGTTTACCGCAGTGACAGCTCCGCGCCGCCGCCGAGCGAGCCTGGGAAGCCGACAGCGCCCGGCTGCTCTCGGCCTTTCCCACCCACCAGGCAGGGCGTTCCCGCCAGCCGGCTTCCTGCAGTCCAGGGCCAGGGAGGGAGGGAAGGCGCTGAGCGGCTGCTGGGCCTGGCAGGCTTGGTTCCTGGCTTTCTCTCCGCGTTTCCTGAGCAGGACCTGCCGGGGGAAGGGACCCAGTACAAACCTCCTTCCCTGGGAGCACAGCCAGGAAATCAGTCCTGCCCTTGTCCATTCAGGTTCCTCCTCTGTGCTGGGAAGGTCGTTGACTGCTGTCCATAATCTTTAAATCCTCACAGCTGGGCATAATGTGCCGCCCATCCAATAGGGAGGTTGGAAGATGAAGTGACAGCTTCAAGATCCCACCACACAGCAAGATTCCAATCCGTGTTATGAGTGTAACTCCACCACATGGGTGAAAAACTGAAGTTTAATGCACACCCATGTTTATTGCAGCTTTGTTCACAATAGCAAGGAGTTGGAAACAACCTAAGTGCCCATCAACAAACGAATGGCTAGAGAAGCTGTGGTATATTCGCACAATGGAATACTATGCTGCATTAAAAAACAAGGAACTCATGCAATATTATTCAAAATGGTTGACTCTGGAGAACATTATGCTGAGTGAAATATCCCAGTCACAAAAGGACAAATATTACATGATGCCACTGTTGTAAAATGGGACTGTCCTTGGGGTTGGGGAGAGAATGAGTAAGATGGGGTCAATAATGTATACTGCACTGAAACAGAGGAGGGAGAGAACCGTCTAAAAGAGAGATGTAACTGGGTATTTCTGTCATCACAGGAGACTAGAGCGAGGGCTGCATGGTGGAGGGGACCTGGGGGAGGGTTTGTAAAACAATGAAAGAATCTTTTCTTTTACTTTTCCATAATTTTTGGACTCATGTACTTATAACTTGTTAGTCAAATTTGTGTCTTCTAGGTTGCAACACCCCCATGATACATCTTCAAGGATATGTACATGTACAGCCAAGCACAATCAATAAGAGTGCATCTGAATTCCAAAATCAATCTCCATAATAGTCTATGTGTTTCCTACTGCCAAAGGGGCCCTTTAGAGTAGTGAGAGAAGATCTTCACCCTGAAACCCACAGCGTCCCTTTTCAGCAGGAAGTAGCTAAGAGAATACGCCGTCCCCTTTTCCTTATGACTCAGGGTGAAGTCTCTCTCAGGGAGGAGTGATAGGGAATGGCAAAGGATACACTGACAAGATTAATCAGAACTGGCTTTGACAAGCACTGTGGCATTTGGACAAGAACAAACTGGGAGGAGGGTAGAGAGAATAGTGCAACAATGAATGAGTGGAAGCCCAAAATCTCTGTAAATGTTTATGAAAATTAATAAAATATAATTATAGAAAAAAAAAACTGAAGTTTAAATAAATGAAGTGACTTATTCAAGGTAGCCATAAAAATGGTGTTGTTAGGTACTGTGGCATTAGCCCTGACTCATAGCAATGCTTTGTACAATAGAACGAAACCCTGCAGGATCCTGTGCCAACCCCATAACCTCTGCTGTTGTTGCAGTCACCATGCCATCCAAATTTTATTTGAACAAGACCGAATGTCCTCAGGAGTTAACCATCACAGCAGTTGGTATTTCTTTTAAGAAAACGGAGACCAACCAAACCTTAACTAAAATCGCTTTTGTTAGGTGCCAACAAGTTGACTGAAATGCATAGCAACCCTGCAAACAATAGCTTGGAAGCTTGCCGTATCCTGTGCCATCCTCAGAATGTCTGCCAATCTCAAGTCCATTGTTGGTAGTTACTGTGTCAATCCATGCTGTTCAGGGCCTTCCTCTCTTTCGCGGACCCTCGGCTTTTTCCAAGGAGTGGCACCTCCTGCTAAAGATGCCCAGAGTATGTGAGATGAAGCTTCACCAGACTAAAATTGGGTTCATTATTATAACATCTACATCATGGAGCACAAGGTTGCTCAGAAGACACCCACCTACCATTCAATGTGTTCAGCTAGGACAGCAGGTCACAAACATGCTCTGCTCATCTCATTGATACATTATGGTTCAAAATCAGGAAAGGTATACACCAGGGATGCATCCTATCTCCATACTTTTTTCAATCTATATGTAGAACAGATTATCTAGGAGACTGGGCTCTTTGAGGAGGGATGTGGCATCAGGATTGGAGGAAAACTTATCAACAACCTGTGTTGGGCAGATGACACAACTCTGCTTGCAGAAACTGAGGAAGACCTGAAGCGCTTGCTGCAGAAGGGCAAGGACTGCAGCCTTCAATATGGATTGAAGCTCGGATTGGCAGCATCATGATAGATGGTGAAGAGATTGAGATTCTTAACAGCATCAGGTTGCTTGTTTTTGCACAATCAACACTCTTGGCACCTGCAGCCAAGAAATTAAAAGATAAATTGAATTGGGGAAAAATATGCTGTCAGGGACCTCTCCAGAGTACTGAAGAGCAATGATGTCAGTATAGAGACTAAGGTGCATGCAATCCAGGCCATGGCCTTTGCAATTACTTGCTATGCATGAGAGAGCTGGACAATGGCTAAGGATGACACAAGAAGAATTGATGCCTTTGAGTTGTAGTGCTGGAGAAGAGTATTGAATATACCATGGACTACTAGGAGAACAAACAGGTTTGTCCTGGAGAGGGTAAAACCAGGCTGCTCCTTGGAGGTAAGGATTCTGAAGCTTCATCTGACATACTTTGAGCATGTTGCAAGGAGGGACCAGACCTTGGACAGGGGCATCATGCTTGGAAGGGCAGAGGGACAGTGCAAGAGATGGAAACCCTAGGTGAGATAGATTTTTGACTAGAGTAATGGGGGTAGGTGTGTCAGAAATGATGAGGTTGGCTCAAGATAGAGCAAGATCGCTATGAGTCTCAAGTTACTTGACGGCACATAATAACCACAACAACAAAAACCTATTTAAATAGGAGGACAGACAATCTTCTTCCATGTGATTAACGGCCTCTGAAAACCCACTGGAGGGTCAGCTATGGGTCATTTATGACTTGATGGCACACAACTATTTAAAACAAGGAGCTCTAGTGGCCTAATGGTAAGATGCTTATAACGATCCTGAATCCACCAGCTACTCTGCGGCAGAAGAATAGGCAATCTCCTCTAACGAGGGCCAGCTATGGGTTGGCTCCAACTCCATGGCAAAACAACACAAACAGAAACATTTCAAAAAGGATTTTGAAATGGTTTATATTGCACTCATAAGACTATTTGATTGAGGAATAAGTACAAGATAAGAATCAAGACTTAATAAACACCTAGGCCAATCGGGAAAGAGAGAAGACAAATGGAAAGTTAATTAATTATAAAAAAAAAACCCATAGACTCAGTTTTCTAAGAAAGCAACTGTGTCAAAACAACAAAAGACATTTCAGTCATAAGTTTTCTGGCTGTCAAAGCAAAGAAGAAAATAGGATGAGTTATGAACGACATGAAAAATAGTAAGTATATTATAAATATATGATTAATACACGGATTCTGGAGCTAGAATATGCTATTATTGACTTAAGAAAGCAAGGGTCCTCACAGGTCCTGTAGACCAAAAGTCAACATTATGACAGATGGAGAAAGGATTGAAGCAATCAACAATAATTTCATCTTGCTTGGATCAACAATCAACAACCTTGGTACCAGCAGTCAGGAAATCAGGAGACAAATTCTGCCAGAGACCTCCCCAGAATGCTGAGAAGCAATGAAGTAAGTTTGAAGACTAAGGCGTGCCTGATTCAGGCCATCCATAGCCTCTCAATTACCTGCATCAGAGAGCTGAATGAGAATAAGAATAACAGAAGAATTGATGTCTTTGAGTTGTAGTGTTGGAGAAGAGTGCTGAATATCCCGTGACAGCCAAAAGAACAAACAGATGTGTGTTGGAAAACGTGCAGCTCCTTGGAAGCAAGGATAGCGAAGTTTCATCTTTCGTACTTTGCACATGTAGCTAGGAGAGGCTATTCCTTTGAAAGAGACATCATGCTTGGAAAGATGGAGGGTCAGTGAAGGACAGGAAGACCCTTAGTGAGATGGATTGACATGGTAACTTCAGCAAGGGGTTCTAGTGCATCAGAAATTAAGAGGAAGGCACAGAATAGGGCAGGGTTTGGGTCAGCTGTTCATAGGGTCATTATGAGTCATACTCAACAGCACCTAATAACAACAGCAACTACAGTAAATTTTAGTTTAGTGATGTTGTTGTTGTGTACCATTGAGACAGAACCAATGCATAACTGACCCGCCAGAGGATTTTCAAAGGCAATTTAATCTCAAGAGAGATTGCGCATCTTTTCCCCCACAGAGCAGCTAGTGCATTTGAATCATGTTTCTTTGGGATGGCAGTACATCTCTTTAGCATTATGCCACCAGAGCTCCCTATGTGGCCTAAAACAGTTACTTAACTTCTTTGTGCTTCTGTTAGGGTACCTGGTAGTGCAGTGGTTAAACACTTAACTACTAACTGGAAGGTTGGTGGTCCAAATCTACCAGCTGCTTTGACAGAGAAAGATGCAGCTGATTGCTTCCATAAAAATACCAGTTTGGGAAACCCTGTGGAGCAGTTTTACAGGGTCATGAAAAGTGGGAACTGACTCAATAGTAGTAGGTTTGATTTTGTTTTAGGACTTTTGTTCCTTTGTCTCAATACTGGTAATACAACAATAGGATCTCCCTAGTAGGATTATTGGGGTGATTATGTTACCACAATGTCACAATTATTGGCGCTGAGTGCCGTTGAGTTGGTTTGGGTTCAACACACCTATTGTACAACTTAACAAAACAGCGCCCTGTTCTGCACCAGGCTCATATCATTGCTAAGATTGCACCCATTTTTGCTACCACTGATGAACCTGTCTTCTTGAGGGTCTTCCACTTTTTTACTGACCTTCTATTTTTATCAAATATAATGTCTTTCACTAAGGACTGCTTTGTCCTAACAACATGTCCAAAGTATGGGAGACAAAGTGAGAGGATACCAACCCTGACACACGCTATTCCTGATCTTAAACCACATAGTAGTCCCTTGCTCAGCTCTCATTGTCTCTTGGTCTAAATCTAGGTTTTGCAAGAACACAAGTTTTCTGGAATTCTCATTCTGCATAATGTTACCCAGAATTTGTGATGATCCACACAGTCTAATACCTTTTCTTAGTTAAACATCTTTCTGGTGTTCTCTGCTTTCATCCAAAGTCTGTTGTACATCAGCAAGGATGTCCTTCATTGCATGTCTTCTTTTGAATCTAGCTTGATTTTTTGGCAGTGCCTGTCCATGTGCTACTATAATAGTTTTTAGAACTTATCTTCACCAAAATTCTTTGCATGCAATATTAAGGATATTGTTTGAGAATTTTCACAATCCATTGGATCACTTTTCATTGGAATAGGCAAGTATATGGATCTGTTTTAGCCAGTTAACCAGGTAGGTAGCTGTCTTCCAAATTTCTTGGCATAAATAAACTAGTGTTTCCCATGTTGCCTATGTTTGTTGAAACATTTAAGTTAGTATCTAATCAATTTCTGGAACACTGCTTTGCAGGAGTACTTTTAGTACAACTTGGACTCCTTCCTTCAGCACTACTAATTCTTGATTCATACTATGTTCTCCTGAAATGGCTGAACATTAATCAATTCTTAGCGTAATGAATTTGTGCATTTATTCCATTTCTCTTTACACTTCATGTATTGCTCAACCTTTTTTGCCCATGTTTTTGTTGTTATGTGCCATTGAGTTGGACCTGACCCTCCAGTGGGATTTCAGAGGCTACACGTAGCATAGGAGGAGACTGCCCATTTTTGTCGATAGAATACTTCAATATTACAATTGTAGGCTTGAACCCTCTCAGAATAACATCTGGAAAATGGCTAGAATTCTCCCAGCTTCGGACACTGAAGGAAAAGCAAACCTGTCAGAGACCCATTCCATTTTCAGTTGATTCAGTAGCTGGTGAATGGAAGATACTCTGAAACAGTATTCGGGGGGGGGGGGGGCGGAACCCAACCAAAAACCCAACAACTGTAGGCTTGAATTTTTCTTTTCATTTTTTCAGCTTGAGAAATACCAAACAAGTTCTCCTCTTTTTGTTTTCTAACTCCAAGCGTTTTCATTTAACACTTTACTTTGCCTTCTTTGAAATTTTCTGTTCAGCTCTTTTATGTTATCATTTCTTCTTTTTGCTTTAGCTTCTCTATGTTCAAAAGCAAGTGTCAGAGTCTTCCCTGACACCCTCTTTGGTCTTGTTTTCTTTTAGGTCTTTTTAACAACATTTTACTTTCTTTATATATAATGTTCTTGTCATCCCATAACTTGTCTGGTCTTTGGTCATTTTTGTTTAATGTGCTATATCTATTCTTGGGATGGTCTTTAAATTCAGTTAAACTCAACTTCTTAAATTCATTACTATCTAGCCAGAACCAACTCATAGCTGAACCTCCAGTGTGTTTTCAAAGGCTGCAAATCACATGGCTGTAAATCATGTCTTTCTCCCGCTGAGTCCTGGTGGACTCAGGCTGCCTACGAGGCACCATCTTTGGGTTAGTAGCACAACTCTGAGTTTAGGACACAAGAGTCATCCTTTGATTCTTACCAACTCATAAAATCTCGTACGAACTGCACAATCAATTCATTGAGGACACTGAACATCGTACCTTGACTCTCATGGACTTGCTTTGCTTTACTTTAACATGAACTTCTATAAGAGCAATTGATCTATTCTGTAGCAGCCTCTGGTCTTGTTCTGTTTGCTGTCGTTGAATGTCTCCATTTTTTTCGTTCAAAAGATGTAGCCAGTTTGATTCTTGTGTATTCCATCAGGAGAGGTCCATCTGTATAGTTTCTGTTCATCTTTTTTAAAAATGCAAAATTCTAACCTATGATCTTTCCCATTAATTCTGTCACTAAGGTCGTATTTTCCAACTATTGATTCTGCTTTGTCTCAACTCTTACATCCAATCCCAGTGGTTATTGATGCATCTTGATTACATGTTGGACCAATTTTAGACTGATAAGGATTTCTTCATCCTTAGTATTAGTGGTGGCTGTGCAAATTTGAATAATAGTCATTTTTTATATTATTTCAGTTTTTTTTTTGGTGTGTGTACCATCAAATCAGATCTGACTGATACAGGAGGAGATTGTTCCTCCTTCTCCAGCAGAGCATCTGGTGGATTCGAACCATGTACCTTTGAGATTGCAGTGCAGCTTCTTGCCCCTAGGCCACCAGAGCTCACTGAACAATAGTCATTTTAACTGATCTTTCTTATAGGTAAATGGATATCTTATCCTCAGATTTCTGCTTCAGGATATATTTAGAAATGTTATTTTTTATGATAAATGCAACGTTATTCTTCTTCAATTTGCAATTATCAGAATAGGATCTGATAGCTTTTTGGTAAGGAGTTGTGTTACCAACCCAAAGATATGTGGGGGGAAAATGGACAATCAACTCCTTTTTTTTTTTAAGAGGCAAGCAACTCTTGTGCCATTTACTGCCACTGAAATCCCACTGGAAGGTTAGTTATTAGTCAGTACCAACTAGATGGTACATAATAACAATAGCAACAAGCATAGTATTATAGCACACACTGCTGTCAAACTCAAAGCAGCCTCCATTTTACTTCATGAATGCCTAGAATAGTAATCTTCAAGCATTCTATCATTTAAAAACCCTAACTTCTGCTTTTCTTTGATCCATACTTTCTACATTCTATGTTCTAATTATTAACAGATATATGCAGTTATTGCTTCTCATTTTAGCTTCTCACAATCACCAGTATTAGAGGAAGACTCCAGTACACAATCATCCACAAAATAAGGAGGAAGTCAACAAAATGGCAGCCCACCTTGGACCCCTGAGGGTTAAAAAGTAAAATTTTTAATATTCCTAAGAGTAGAACAGAAATGGCACAGTTCTACCAGGCCCCAGGCTGATCAAACCATCATTTATTTGCTTCTGACTAGAATTCCTGTGGCTTAATTCAGTGTGATGTATAGCCCAGAATGGCCTGTTTATGAAGCTTCCTGGGCTTGGAGTGATTCCATGGAATCAGAATGACGACCTTGTCCAGCAATGGACTCTGTTTTTGAAGGGGGATTGAGAACATCTCCTTTGGGTCCCACATGGTAAGGACTTCCCGGGTCTGAGATTTACACACGTTACCTTGTTCAGCTCTCTGATCAGCCTCTAGCAGTGAGCCCTATCATAATTGTATTTTACAGATGAATAATCTGACACTGATGGCAAAGTAACTAGTGTACCAGCACACAGCCAAGAAATGGAAGAGCCAGACAGGAAGGCCTGAAATCTTGAAAGAAAAGAAAAGGTAGAGATAGACCTACTCTAAACCTCCTCAGATGTGTCTGACATCAAAGCTTCTTTCCATAACCGCAAATACCTTTAAAAGAAAAACACACAGTGACTTTTCACATGGGCCTCACCTGAGGTCTGCACAGAAATCAGATTGACTTATCTGTGGAAAGAATCAATGAAGCTCAATAGCCATAGTTAAAACCAGGCCAGATGCTAACTATGGAATAGATCACCAATTATTCATATGAAAATTCAAATTGAAGCTGAATAAAATGAGAACAAGGTCACAAGAACCAAAATATGACTGTCAGTCTATCCTATCTGAATTTAAAAATCACCTTAAGAACAGATTGGAAGAACTGTACACCAATGATCAAAGATCAGAAGAGTTGTGGGATGACGTCAAGGATGTCATGTGGGATGACTCATGAAGACAGCAAAAGGTCATTTACAAAGGCAGAAGAGAAAAAAAATGCCAAAAGGAATGTCAGAAAATACTCTGAACATTGCACTAGAGAATCGAGAAGCCAAAGTAAAGGGAAGAGACACTGAAGTAAAAGAGATAAACAGAAGATTTCAAAGGGCAGCTTGAGAAGACAAAGCAAAGTATTAAATGAAATATACAGAGAGCTTGGAATCAGGAGTGGGCATCCACTTCCTAAACAACATGCCTCTGGAAACTCTATGAACTTTTATAAATGTTGATAGTCATAGGGGGGCTTCAGGCCTTTTGTTCATTGGGTTGCTATAAGTCGTGCTCAACTCAAAGGCAATCAACAACAACAACAATATGTAGAGAGCTAGAATTGGAGAATAAAAAGAATTTGCTTTGTATTTCTCAAGCTGAGAGAATTGTATAACAAAATCAAGCCTTGAGCTGCAATTTTGAGAGATGCTATGAGCAAAACATGAGTGATCCAGGAAACATCAGAAGAAGATGGAGGGAATACAGAGTTACTGTAGCAAAAAGAATTGATTGACACTGAAATATTTCAGGAAGTTCCATATGAAGAAGAAACAATAGTAGTGAAGGAAGAAGTTCAGCTGCACAGAAAGCATTGGCAAAAATTAAGACCTCAGGAATCAAAGGGATACAAATTACCATGTTTCAATTAGAAGATCCAACCTTGGATGTGCTCACTAATCTGTGCCAGGAAATTTGGAGGACAGCTGCTTGGCCAATTGATGGAAAAAGTTTCATATTTCTTTCCCATTCCTAAGAAAGGTGATGTAATAAAATGTGGAAATTATTGAACATTATAATTAACACCACTTGCAAGCAAAATATTGCTGAAAATCATCCAAAAACAGCTAGAACAGTGCCTAGACTAGAGAATTGCCAGAAATTCAAGTGGAGTTTAGAAGAGGCTATGGTACCAGACATAGCATTACTGGTCAGATGGATCCTGGCTGAAAGCAGAGTATACCAAAAGACTGTTAGGGTTTCATTGACTTTGCAAAGGTATTAACTGTGTGGACCATAAAAACTATGGCTAACCTTGAAAAGAACAGAAGTCTCAGAACAATTAATTATGCTCATACAAAACCTATATTTAGATTAAGAATCTGTTATCTGAATAATGCGAGGACACTTTGCATGTTTTAAAACCAGGAAAAGTGTGCATCAAGGTTGTACCCTTTCTCCATATAGATTCAATCTGTATGTTGAGTAAATCACTCAAGGATCCTATGGAGAAGAATCAACATTGGAGGAAGACTCATTAATAACCTGCATTATGCAGATGATGCAACCTTGCTTGCTGAAAGTGAGGAAGACTTGAAGCCTTGCTGCAGCATCTTGTAAAAAGAGCAAGAGCTGCATGGGGACAGTCATATCTGACCCTTACCAATTCCACAAAGGGGGATTGTCTCTGCCAACAATATCAACAACACAAAATCAATTCCCATGAGGCCAGACATTGCTCCCACACTCCTGCACTTTCTACTCATCCTAATATCAATCTCACAGCTTTATTTGGTCCACACTCCATTGCAATAGCTCGCGGATCACACAAAACCATACTAGGTAAGTCAAAAGACTATATAAATTCAGGTTAGTGGCATAATACAACCACTCAGGCAGAACAGCTCCTGAAATGTGTTCCCAGGAACCTCAGCTTTCAGCCTAACGGCTTTAGACACTTAATCCTGTCAAATGTGGCTCTCTCTCCACCCTAGTTCTCCAAGAAACTTTGGCAAAAGACTCTTAGTGCAGGTTCTGTGTTGTATGTGGTATAGCAGTTCCAAGGTCTGTTCTGTCTCATGTCAGGCCTCTGGTTCTCTGCTGCTGGCTCCCATATGGCTGTTGTTCGCCTAGACTCTGGTCTGACTGGCACAAGGATCTCTGCGAAAAGGAGAGTGCTCTTGCTTCTTCTTTGATAATCATGAGATTCTCAAAATCTGTTGCTGGATTCATTCAATTTAATGGCAAGACTAGCCAATCTCCTTGTGATACACTAAGATGCCATGTTTGCATGCTCCTACACATGAACATGGTGAAATAAAATCAAAGGCTTGGAAAGACATTTTGAATAATAAACACTTAACACCATACATCTCAACATCAAGAAGACAAAAATCTTCACCACTGGACCTGTAAACCTATAATCAACATCATGATAGATGGAGAAAGGACTGAAATTGTCAACAATTTCATCTTACTTGGATCCGCAGTCAACACTCCTGGTTCCAGCAGTCAAGAGATTAGGAGAGGTATTGCATTGAGCAAGTCTTCTGTCAGGGGTCTCTCCGAAGTACTGAGGATCAATGATGTCAATTTGAAGATGAAGGTGCACCTGATTCAGGCCATAGTCTTTTCAATCACTTGCTATGCATCTGAGACCTGGACAATGACTAAGGATGACAGAAGAATATTCAATTCCACTACTGGGAATATACCCCAAAGAGACCATATCTGCCACCTAAGCAGATATATGTAAACCTACGTTGATCGTGGCTTTGTTCTCAATAGGAAGGTGTTGGAAACAACCTAAGGGCCCATCAACAAATGAATGGATAGAGAAGCTGTGGTATATTCACACAATGGGCATTGAACAAGGAATACATGCAATATTATTTAAAATGGGTGACCCTGGAAGACATTATGCTGAGGGAAATATCTCAGTCACAAAAGGACAGATACTGCATAGTGCCACTGTTGTAAAACAGGACTGACATTGGGGTTGGGGAGAGACTGAGAAAGATGGGATAAATAATGTATACTGCATTGAAATAGATGAGGGAGAAAACTGTTTAAAAGGGATATGTGATTAGGTATTTCTGTCATGACGGGAGTCCAGAGCGAAGGCTGCATAGTGGAGTGGACCTGGGGGGAGAGATTGTATAACAATGAAAGAATTTTTCTTTTCCTTTTCAAAGAGAAGAATGAATGGTGGGGATGGAGGGGTGGGCAGGGAGAAAAGTGCAACAATGAATGAATGGAAATTCTCAGTCTCTAAACTTTAATTAAAATGAATAATAACAAAAAACTGAAGAAAAAAAAAGATTAATCATGCTTTTGAGTATGGTGTTGGAGAAGAGTACTGAATATTCCATGGACTTCCAAAAGGACAAACAGACATATCTTGGAAGAAGTGCATCCAAAGTACTCCTTGAAGGGAAAGATAAGGAAACTTTATCTCTCATGCTTTGATGACATTGCTGTTGTTGTTGTTGTTGTTATGTGCCATCGAGTCGTTTTCGACTCATAGCGACCCTATGCACAACAGCCCTAAACACTGCTCTATCCTGCGCCAACCGCACTGCCTCCAACACACCCATCCCGATTACCACAGTCACCGAATCAATCCATCTCATAGAGGGTCTTCCCCTCCTGCACTGTCCCTCCACCCTCCCAAGCATGATGTCCCTCTCCAAGGACCCGTCCCTCCTGGCAACATGTCCAAAGTATGTCAGACGAAGCCCCAGAATCCTTGCCTCCAAGGAGCAGCCTGGTTTAATCCTCTCCAAGATGAATCTGTTTGTTTTCCTAGCAGTCCATGGTACATTCAGTTCTCTTCTCCAGCACCACAGCTCAAAAGCATCCACTCTCCTTCTGTCCTCCCTAGTCATTGTCCAACTCTCTGAGGCATAACAAGCGATTGCAAATACCATGGCCTGTATCAGGCGCACCTTAGTCTCCAGAGAGACACCATTGTTCCTGAGTACTTTAGAGAGGTCCCTAACAGCAGACTTTCCTATCGCGATACACTTTTTGATTTCCTGACTGCTGGTGCCAAGAGTGTTGACTGTCGAGCCGAGCAAACTGAAGCTGTGACCACTCTCAATCTCTTCGCCATCCATCCTGACGCTGCCAATTGGTCCAGTGGTGAGAATCTTTGTCTTCTTGACATTGAGCCTCAGTCCATACTGAAGGCTGCAGTCCCTGACCCTTCGCAGCAAGTGCAGGAGGTCCTCCTCAGTTTCAGCAAGCAGGGTTGTGTCATCTGTATAACGCAGATTGTTAATAGATCTTCCACCAATCCTGATCCCACAATTCTCCTCATAGAGCCCAGCTTCTCGGATAATCTGCTCTGCATACATGTTGAAAAGGTATGGAGACAGGATGCATCCCTGGTGTACACCCTTCCCAATTTTGAACCATGCAGTGTTACCCTGCTCTGTTCTGACTACTGCCTCTTGATTCAAGTACAGGTTTCGCATTAGCACAATTAAATGTTCTGGGATTCCCATTCTTCTCAGAGTCAGCCACAGTTTGTTATGATCCACACAGTCAAATGCCTTTGCATAATCAATGAAACACAGATGACATTGCTAGGAGAGGTTAATCCTTGGAAAGGGACATCACACTTGGAAAGGTGGAGAATCAGTGAAGGAGAAAAAGATCCTTAATAAGATGGGTACACACTGACTGCAGCAATGGATTCAAGTATGTCAGAGATGATGAAGATGATACAGGATAGGACAGGGTTCTGATCTGTTGTTCATATGGTGGCTATGAGTCAGAGTTGACTTGACAGTACATAACAACATTACCCCTCCAGCCTCACTTAGGAACTTGTTTCTCTCGTTAGCCTTCCTCACTTTTCTTAAGCTATCTGTTCTCATCAAGTATCTTTTAGGATTCTCTTCTGATTGGCCCCAGGGATCCCTTCGGCCAATGAAGGCATCTCATGAGCAAGACAAGGAAGTCTTTCTAGAATGACTCAAATGGCAGCTATGACTAGGTTGTAAACCAGCCACCATTGTCATCAGTTCTATCCACAACTTTTCTTGGTCAGCTTCAGTGTGACCTCTCTGCCTCTAGGGTCCTCCATGCCCATCCCTCCTTCACATAGCTGTGTTAGAAGAGCAATTTGGAGATTTTGGTCACACCGATAATTCTAAATACTTATTTGACCTTGTCATTCTGCTGAATAACCTTAAAAAGCTTTCTGTTGCCCTCAGGCTGAAGTTCAAAGTTGTTAGCTTGGTTTAGCCTCCAAGACCTAGCCTACTTGTCCAATCTTCTCTTTCAGATATCCTTGGCCTTGAACCATTCATGGTTCCTAGTATCAGAATCTTGGCATATGCATTATGCATGTGTGGTATGAGATGAACAAATGTGTGAATGACCTGAAGGACCCAGCCTGGCCTGAGCCACACCTTCTCCAGGCTACAGTACAAACACTTCTTATCACACCACCAAGTCTTCTCTGTTATTAAGGAGCAACCAACCATCTACCTAAAAAAGGGACAATCAGGAAGAGAATGTTGACAATCTCAGCTCTGTGTCAAGGCATGAGAGGTAAGGACCTTATTTCTTATGTCCAAAGTATGCATCAGAGGCTGCCTTATGAGGTAGGTGACAAGATAAGCAGCCAAGGAGAACCTGATTCCTACCAAGGCTGTTTTTGTTAGGTGTTGTTGAATTGACTACAATTCATACAGACCCTACCAACAATGTTTTTGAACCTACTAGATCTGTGTAATACTTACTTCTAACCACTCCTTGGATAATGAGGCATTCACCTCCATATATGTGTACACAAGAAAAGTAGGGGCAGCATAAGGAACAGTACCCTTTAACAACATTTAAACATAAAACTAATTCCCACAAGGTCGGACATGGTCTCCACGGTACTGCATTACCTTCCAATAATTCCAGCACTAGTACCGCTCTACTGCTCAAATCCATTGTGATGGCCACACAGATCTCAGAGATACATACTAATGGTTATGGAGTCTACTACAGAAGATAACACATCACAATTCAGGTTGGCAACCTGATCCAATTCCTCACTTGTGACGGTTTTTCAAGTGTGCTCACAAGTCCTTTGACTTCTTTTATTGAGGATTCCCTCTTGGCTTAGGTCATCACTACAAAGTTCCCTTGTTGTTGTTAGGTGCTGTCAAGTCAAGAACAACTCATAGCAATCCAATGAAGAACAAATCTGAACTCTGTCCTATCTTGCACCATCTTTATCATCCTTGACATATTTGAGTCCATTCCCTCAGATGCTGTACAATATCATTCCTTCTCATTGAGGGTCTTCCTCTCCTTCACAGATTCTCCACCTTTCCAAGCATGATGTCCTTTCCCAAGGAATAGGATCTATTAACAACATGCCCAAAATATGTGAGAAGAAACTTCACCATCTTTGCCTCCAAGGAACGTTTGGGTTGCACTTTCTCCAAAACATATCTGCTCTTTTGGCAGTCCATAGGATATTCAGTACTTTTCTCCAACTTCACAAATCAAATGCATTGATTCTTGTCCTGTAAACCTTATTTATTGTCCAGCTATCAGGCAATCAGTATAGCAGGTAATTGGAAAGATTGTGGAATTTAATGAGGTGCATTTTAGTCTTTAAATGGACATCATTTGTTCTTTAGAACTTTGGATAAATCCCAGATAGCATCTTTCCCAATACTATGTATATCTCCTGACCTGACAACTGGCACCAAGGGATCTTGTGGATCAAGGAACTGTGGATCCAATAAGATAAAATAATTGACAATTTCAATCTTTACTCTATCCACCATGATGACCTATTGGTCCAGTGGTGAGGATTTTTGTTTTCTTGATGTTGAGATGTGATCCATATTGAAGGCTATATCGTCCTTCATCCTCAGCAGCAAGTGCTTCAGTTACTTCTCAATTTCAACAAGCAAGGTTGTGTTTATTATTTGTATAACACAGGTTATTGATGAGCCTTCCTCCACTCCTAACGCCACACTCTTCTTCATAAAGTTCAGGTTCTCAAATTATTTGCTCAGCATAGAGACTGAATAGGTAGCAAAAAGGAGTAGACAGGATACAGGTGAATGGATTCCGGATACAGGTGAATGGATTCCAGATACAGACTTGATGCATACCTTTCCTGATGCTTTGTTTTCTTTCTTGTTCCTTTGCTTTGTTCACATAACTGCTTCTTTGCTGTTCTTTTGCTTTGTTCATATGGACAGCTTCTTGGTCTAGGTATAGATTTTTTATAAGCATAATTAAGTGTTGCAGAATTCCCATTCTTCTGAAGGTTAACCATAGTTTGTCATGATCCTCACAGTCAAATGTCTTTGCATAGTCAATAAAGCACAAACAGACCTTCTTCTGCAGTCTTAGCTTTCAGCCAGGATCCATCTGATATCAGCAATGATATCACTGGTTTCATGGTCTTTTCTAAACCCAGTTTGAACTTCTGTCAGTTCTCTGTAAATTCCCTTAGCCCTGCAAATTATGGCTTCTTCCTTCAGTCTTCTAGCAAGCTCTGACTCTAGTTCCCTGGGGTAGCAAACTCAAGTCTCATGTTGGTCTCTGGTTCTGCACGAAGGCCGCTGATCTTGTGTAGGTCTGATTAGCTGCTAAATCTGCTAAATTTAAAGTTGTTGTTGTTGATTGCCTTCAAGTCGAGCACAGCTCATAGAGACCCTATGAACAAAAGGCTTGAAGCCCCTCTACAACTATCGACATTTAACAAAGTTCATAGAGTTTCCTGAGGCATATTATTTAAAGTTAGCAAGATGGGGGGAAATGGACCAATTGAATAATGATTAGTGTATACACATCTTATTTCCGGCTCCCACCAGATCAAACAAAGTGAGACCAGGATGATCCATGGAAGCAAGGATAGAGAACTTTAGTCTCACATACTTTGGGCATATTATTAGGAGAGGCTAGTCTTTGGAAAGGTGGAGGGTCAGTGTAGGATAAGAATACCTTCAACAGGATGGATTGACACGGTTAGTTACCAACAACAGGTTTGAGCATATTCGAGATGGTGAGGATGGCACAAGATATGCCAGGGTTAGGATCTATTGTTCATAGAATTACTATGAGTCACAGTCAGCTCAATGGCACATAACAACAGTCACCAGAACAAAGCTGATGGTTAAGAAAAACATTTCGGACAATAAATCCACGATACCACAGTTTGTAATGTATATAGTTGTCAGAATGCTGTCATGGAGTTACCACATGTTTCCTTCTACTCACCTACTAAAGAAAATTGCCCACCTATCTTTAAGTTTCTTGTACTTTCCTAGTGCTCTGCGCCACCTGGTGGCAATATTTGGAATATTATAGGATTTCTGAAGTCCTGAGTGGGTCTAATCACAGCAAAATTTCCAGGGATGGCGTTTTCATTCCAGTTTACATCAATATTCTAAGGCCCAAGTCTCAGCTATGCCTAAGGTGCTAAAAAAGGCAGAAGTCTTGATTCTTTCCCACTGTGCAATCTTGCTCATATTTGCGCCTAAGTTTATCTGTAAAAAGGGCAGAAGATTGTCAAGCTTAGCCAACTCTGACATTCTAGGATCTATGTCTAAAGTACACCAAGTGATCTGTAACTCTACCTCCTTCCTTAGTTTGTGTGCTGAATATAAACTACAGAAGAGAAGGGTAGTTGCTGACTTGTTCACTTCCTCGTAGGTAGAAGATGATGGGTTGCATTAACAGTATTAACTGTATGTGCAATGATTGGTAGTTTTGGAGAAAAGCTACAACCCTGATACACACCTTTCCTGAATTTAAATCATATAGTGTTTCCTTTCTCTGTTGGGATAACAGCTTCTTGTTTGAGGCAAAGACTTCATCTGAGCTTAATTATGTGTTCTGGGATTCCTATTCTTCTCAGTGTTAGACAAAATTTGTTATTATCCAAACAGCTAAATGTCTTTACATAGTCAATACAAGACAAATAGACATTTTTCTGGTATTCTCTGTTTTCAGCTAGGATCCATCTAACATCAGCAATATTCCTGGTGCCATGACCTCTCCTAGAACTTCTGCAAGCTTGACCTTCTTGTGGTTCTCTGTCAATGTACTGTTCTGTTTGTGAATGATCTTCAGCAATATTTTGCTTGCATGTGTTACAAATTATATTGTTCAATAATTTCCACAATTATTTGGATCTCATTTCTTGGAAATGGGATAAAAAATAGATCTCTTCCAGTCAGTTGGCCAGGCAGTTGTCCTCCAGATTTTCTGGCATAAACTAGTGATTCATCCAGGGTTTCATCTGGTAGTTGAAATATGTCAGTTGGTATTTCACCAATTCCTGGGACCTTATTTTTCCCCAATATCTTCAGTGCAGCCTGAATTTCTTCCTTCATCACCATTGGCTCTTATCACAGTACACTTGCTGAAATTTTTCAGAGTTGACCAATTCTTTTTGGTACAGTGACTCTGTATTCCCTTCATCTTTTGATTTTCCCGGATCTTCCAGATTTTGCCCTGGTGTCTCTCAGTATTTCAACTCAAGGCTTGAATTTGTTATTCAGTTCTTTCAGCTGAAGAAATGCTAAATGAGTTCATCCCTTTTTGTTCTCTGACTTCAGCTCTTTGCAAATTTCATTATAGTATTTTTCTTTTCAACTTGAGCTGCCCTTTGAAATCTGCTTTTTAACTATTACTTCAGCATTTGTCCCTTTGTTTTGGCTTCTCAATGCTCTAATGCAATTTTTACTTTCTTCTGATATCCATTTTGTTTTTTTTTTTTTCTTTCTCCTCTTTGTAATAACCTATTCCTCTCTTCATGGATGATATTTTTTTATATTATCACACAACACTTGTTCAATCATTGGTGTTCAATGCCTCACATTTGTTTTTAAGTTTTTTTAAATTCAGATGGGAAGATGGGATAGACTCAAGGTTCTATTTTGGTTCTCGTGGACTTGTTTTCATTTTTGTCAGCTTCAATTTGTACTTGCACATGAGAAATTGGTGGTCTGTTCCGTAGTCAACATTTGGCCTGGCTTTGGCAATGGATAGTGTGGGGTATTTTTATTATTGAAAGCTTATATAGAATTTGGATTTCCATTAATTCATTTTTGCACATATTCCTCCCTGCCCACCTCCACCTCCAGTTCATTTTTCTCTTTGAAAAAAATTTCTTTCATTGTTGTACAATTTCCCACCCCCAACCCAGTCCACTTTACTACACAGCTCTTATTCTGCATGGTTGTCATGCAAATAATACCTAATCATATATTCGTCTTAAGTGGTTCTTTCCCTCATCTGTTTTAGTGCAATGTACATTGTTTATCCCCTCTTTTCTTAGTTTCCCCCCAAACCTGATGTCAGTCCTGTTCTATAACAGAGGCATTATGCAGTATTTGTCCTTTTTTAAATTTTATTTTATTATTTTTGGGTGAGTATACCATCAAATCAGATCTGACTGGTACAGGAGGAGATTGTCCCTTCTTCCCCGGCATATCATGTGGTGAATTTGCAGCTCCTTGCCACTAGGCCACCAGAGCTCCCCTGTATTTGTCCTTTTGTGACTGAGATATTTCACTCAGCATAATGTCCTCCAGATACACCCATTTTGTATAATATTTCATGAGTTCTTGTCTTTCAGTGCTGCATAGCATTCTATCGTGTGAATATACCACAGCTTCTCTATCCATTTGTTTGGTGATGGGTACTTGAGTTGTTTCCATCTCTTTGCTATTGTGAACAAAGCCACAGTAATTATGGGTGTGCATATAACTGCCTGGATGGCAGTTTTGGTTTTTTTAGGTTATATTTCCAGTAGTGGAATGGCTGGGTCAAATGGTATTCCTCTTTCCAACTTTTTGAGGAAGCGCCATACTGCCTGCCATGTGGCTGCACCATTTTACACTAACACCAACAGTTAATAAGCGTTCTAGTTTCTCCATAACCTCACCAGCATTTGTTGTTTGCTATTCTGTTGAATCTTGCTATTGTTACTGGAGTGAGATGATATTGCACAGTTGTTTTATTTACATCTCTCTTAGAGCTAGGAATTTTGAACATTTCTGTGTTTGCCATCTGAATGTCTTCTTTACTGAAGCATCTGTTCATAACCTGTGCCCATTTTATGATTGGGTTTGTTATCTTGTTATGGTGTTCAAGTATTCTAGAAATTCTAGATATAAGTCCCTTAACAGACATGTCATTACTAACTCCCCCCCCTCCCCCACACCCAGTCTGTGGCTTTCCTTTTTACCCTGTTGGAGCAGTTTTTTGATGTGAATAGGTATTTGATTCTTAGGAGGTCTAATTAATTCATTTTATTCTTTTCTGGTTGTAGGTTTATCAGGATGCTTGTAAGACTGTTCATGTTGTGGATAAGGGCTTCTAAAGTTCTTCTAAGCTTTTCTCCAATGTCCTTGGTTTTAGTCCTAGGTCCTTGATCTACTTTGAATTGTTTTTTGTTTATGGTTTGAGGTGTGGGTGGGTCTTGCTTGAGTTTTCTGCAGATAGTTTTCCAATTTTACCAACACGATTTATTAAAAAGGATGTCATTTCTCCACTTAACTGATTTCATCTCCTTGTCAAAAATCACTTGACCATACATAGGTAGATGGGCTGATTTCTGGGTTCTCAATTCTAACCCACTGATCTATGTGCCTGTCATTGTACCAGTACCATGCTGTCTTGACCACCACGGCAATGTAGAAGGATTTGAAATCAGGGAGTGAAATGCCTCC
>NW_006399778.1:7768691-7770848 GCF_000299155.1 Elephantulus edwardii | reverse complement strand
TTTCTTTGAATAGGTCCTTTGTGTTTCTAGTTAGATTTACTCTCAAGAATTTAATCTTGTGATTTGTTATTTTGATGGGTATTATTTTTCCAGTTCCGTATTCTCTTTATTGTAGAGAAATCCATTTGATTTTTGTATGTTGATCTTATACACTTTTGATCTTACAGCCACTTTTCTGAATTGGTCAACTATGTCCAGTAGTTTTTTGCTGAGTCTCGATTGTTTTCTAAGTATACTATCATATCATCTGCATATAGATAATACTTTTACCTACTCTTTGCCAATTTGGATACTTCTTATTTCCTTTTCTAGTCTTATTGCTATTGCTAAGATGTCCACTACAATATTGAAGAGGAGAGGTGATAGTGGGCATCCTTGCCTAGTTCCTGTTCTCCTTTAATCTCTCTCCATTGAGAACAATGTTGGCTCTTGGGTTTGCATATATACTTTTTACTATGTTGAGGAAATTCCCTTCTATTCCTATTTTATTGAGTGTTTTAATCAGGAAAGGGTGTTGGGTTTTGTTAAAGGCCTTTTCTGCTTCAATTGGTAGAACCACGTGGTTCTTGTCCTTTGCTTTGTTAATGTGATGAATTACACAATTGCTTTTCTTATGTTGAACCATCCTTGCATACCTGTTATGAATCCCACTTGGTCATGGTGAATTTTTTTTTTTTTTAATGTATCATTGGATTCTGTTGGACAGAATTTTATTCAGGATTTTTGTATATATGTTCATTAGAGATATTGGCCTATAGTTTTTTGTTTTGGTGGTGTCTTTGCCTGGCTTTAGTATCAAAGATATGTTTGCTTCATAGAATAAGTCTGGGAGAGTTACGTATTTTTCTATTTTCTGAAATACTTTATGTAGAATTGGTGACTGTTCTCTGAATGTTTGATAAAATTAACTTGTAAAATGATCTGGTCCAGAGCTTTTTTTTTTCCCCTGGAAGTTGTTTTATTACCTTTTAAATTTCTTCTTTTGTAATGGGTCTGTTCAGGTGTTCAGTTTCGGGCTTTGTCAGTTTAGGTAGGTTGCGAGTTTCTAAGTATTTGTCCATTTCCTCCAGGTTTTCATATTTGTTTGAGTATAGCTTTTAATAATACTCCATTGTTAGCCTTTTAATTTTAGTTGGTTCTGTTGTGACATTGCCCATTTTATCTCTCATTCATATTATTTGTATCTTTTCTTTTCCTTTGTTAGTTTTGCTAGTGGTTTATTGATTTTATTGACCTTTTCTAAGAACCAACTCCTGGTTTTGTTCATGATTTCAGTTGTTTTTCTGTTTTCTATTTCATTTGTTTCTGCTGTAATTTTAGAATTTCAGGGTTTTAAATTTTTATTTTATTTTATTATTTTTTGTGTGTTCTGTCAAATCATATCTGACTGGTACAGGAGGAGATTGCCTTTCCTCCAGCAGAACATCTGACGGATTTGAACTGCATACCTCTGGGATTGCCGTGCAGCTTCTTGCCACTTGGCCACCAGAGCTCCCTAGAATTTCAGTTTTTCTAGAGGGTGTCAGGTTTTCTTGTTGTTCTTTTTTCAGTTCGTTTGAAATGTTGGGTTAGAGAGTCAATGGTCATTTTTTTCTGCCTTTTGATGTGTTTGCATATTGTTGTAAACTGACCTCTAATTATCACTTCGGCTGTTTCCCAGATGTTTTGGTAAGTAGTGTTTTCACTGTAATTTGTTTCAAGAAACTTTTAAATTTCATTTATTCTAGTACTTACTCATGTTCAAGCAAGTTGTTGTTTAGCTTCCAAATGTATGGTTTTTCCCCCCTCCTTTATCCTTTTGTTATTAAATTCCAATTTTGTAGCATTGTGGTCTGAGAAAATGTTTTGTATTATTTCTACTTTTTTTTTAATTTATTGATGCTTATCTTGTGACCTAAAATGTGATTTATTCTGCAGAATGTTCCATGCACATCAGAGAAGAAGGTATACTGTGCTTTTTTGGGGTGAATTAGCATATAAATCTCTATGAGATCAAGTTGGTTTATTGTGTGGTTTAATTCTTCAGCATCTTTGTTGAGTTTCTTTCTGGTAGTTCTATCTTTTCTTTTTTTTCTTATTTCTTAATTTTTTAATTAAATTTTATTAGTTTTAATGAACATTTACATAGATTTTGGGTTTTCATTCATTCATTGCTGC
>NW_006399778.1:7761882-7763525 GCF_000299155.1 Elephantulus edwardii | reverse complement strand
CTGCCAGGTTAGTTCCACAACAGCTCGGTTGATAGCTCCAGGTGATGGCTGGATCCGTGGTGGTGCCCCGAGGTCACAGGGCTGTGGTGGGGGCTGAGGTGTGTGGTTGTGGAGCTGGAAGTGGGGCGGGGGAAGGGGAGGAAAGCAAGGGACTAGGGGGGTAAGGAGCGCAGGGCTTGGACACTACCACCAAGAGGTGGGGGCGGGGCTTGGGCGCTGCTGGTTGTTTATGCAGCAGCACCCTGTGTGTCAGGGGTCACACAGGTGCGGGCTGCAGGGGTGTCGCACAGTGGCGGGTAGTCTTTGCTCCTCTGGAGTTCCGCGGTGGATGGCTGACTATTGCTCTTCCTGGGTCTCTTCCCATTCCATCTGGCAGTGGAACTCCATCTCTCGCTGTTCTATCTTTTCTTGAGAGTGGTGTATTGACATCTCCAACTACTATAGTGGTGTTGTCTATTTGCTTTTCCAGTTTTGTTAATGTTTTATAAATATTTTGCAACTCTAGCATTTGGTGCATAGATATTGATTATTGTTATGTTCTCTTGTTATATTGACCCTTTAAGCATTATGTAAGTGAACTTCCTTGTCCTTTGTGATGGTTTTTGCATTGAAATTTATTTTATCAGAGATTAATATCACTACTCCTGATTTTTTATGGTTGCCATTTGCTTGTATATTTTTCCTCACCATTTAATTTTTAGTCTTTGTCTTCACTTTTCAGTCTTTCTTTATCTTCACTTTTCAGTGTGTCTCTTGTAGACAGCAAATTGATGAATTTTGGGTTTTTATCAAGTATGCTACTCTTTTTATCTTCAGTGGTGCATTTAAAGCATTCACATTTAGTGTGATTATTGAGAGGCAAAGATTTATTGTTATCTTTTTTTTTAGTTGTTTTTGGTGTTGTTGGTTTCTTTGTTCCATCCTGCTTTCTGTGGCACCTCTGTAAGAAAGACATCTCGGTTAAGATCCAAGATGGCGGTGGAGGCAGAAACAGTGTGGTGAGCTGCGGGAGCAGCGAACCACTTAAAGCAGGGCCACTATGGCCTTCTACAGACTTCGACTTATTGATAATTGAACAGTTAGACAGCTGATGACTGGCCCTCAGTGAAGATCGAGGCTCAACAACAGGAATTCAAGGATTTCCAAGGAGGAATGGGTGAGTCTCATGGCTCCCAACCCCCTCCCACAGAGCCCGCGCCACACCACACAGCTGCCGCAGCTCCATGAGGCTTCCACAGCCAGAACCAATGGATTCCCTCACCCAGGATGGATGCTGGGCACTGGCCCTCCTCAAGACTGGTGCAGTTAAGCCACCACACTGCCGCAAGGTGGACTTGTTCTGGAGAGAATTCTTTGAGCCAGCATGGCGGTGGTAGGGGAAGCGGGCACCTGCTGGCCGCCTGTGGGAAAGGGCTGCACACCTGCTGGGCACCCCATGGCGGGGGGGAAGGGGGTGCACCCCCAACTGCCACCGCACTGGGGGCACACGCCCCCACCAACAGCCTGTGCGGGAGGCGGGAGATGGGATGCGTGCCCCACCATCTGCAGGTTTGGGTTTCCTTGGACAGGCCAAAGAAGACAATTACCTATACAATGGATTGCTGAAAGGCACTGTGAGTCTGATGACCTTAACAGTGTCAGCA
>NW_006399778.1:7754494-7761062 GCF_000299155.1 Elephantulus edwardii | reverse complement strand
GCATGAAGAAGCCAGAGAGTCGGCATCCAGTTCCCAAATCAATAAGACAGTTGGTTTAATTACCATTGGAAAATGCTTGTCATTCCTCTGTAGCATCTGGTCCCCACTGGATCCTCATCATTTCTTTCACCTGCTGCCCCCACCGACCAAACTGTGCAGCTCTGCAACTGCATCCCTGCCCATCCTCACCCTTCTGCCCCAATCCTCACCTCCTTGTACCCCCAATATGTTTTTCCCAATAAAAAAGAAATTTTTCTTTTTTTTAAAAAAAGAAAGACACCTCTCAGAGTCCCCTGCAATACAGGTCTTGTTTTCACAAAGTCCCTTAGGTTCTGGTTTTCTGAGAATATTTTGATCTCTCCATATCAGATGGACAATTTTGCTAGGTATAGTGTTATTGGTTGACAGTTGTGTTCTTTGCATGTTCGATATGTGTCATTTCACTGTCTTCTTGCTTGCATAGTTCCTGCTGAGAAATAAGCATTTAATCTTATCAGCTCTCCTTATACATTACTCTTTGTGTCTCCCTTGCTACTTTCAGAATTCTCTCCTTATCTCTGGTTCTGGCATATTTGACTATGATATGTGTTGGTGTTTTTCTTTTGGGGTCTATTTTATAAACTGCTCAGCTTCTTGAACATATATTCTTTCATTCTTCTTTATGCCTGGAAAGTTTTTTTTTTTTAAGTAATTCTTCCACAATTTTTTGGGTGCCTTTACTTTTTTCTTCCTGTTCTGGGATTCTGATTACACACGTTATTTCTTTTGGTGGTGTCCCACATTATTCTTAGGTTTTCTTCTTTTTCCTTCCTTTTTGATCCTGCTTTGTGTTCTAGCAGATCAGTGGTGACAATTCTATCTTCTGTTTCACTGGTTCTGTGTTCCATCTCTTCACCTCTGTGCATGTGTCCCTCCAATATTTTGATAGCATCTGAAACATTGGTCCTCATATTTTGGATTGTGGTTTCTTGTTTTTCCAGAACCTCTAATGCCTCGTTTGTTTTACCTGCATTGTTTTATGTGGGTATTTTTTAAGCTCCTCCTGGTTTTTGCTTGCAGTGTCCTGTAATTCTTCAAGTTTGTCTTTCACCCATAGAAAATGTTCAATCATTGTTCTTTTAAATTCTGTGTCAGAAAGTTTCACCAGACTTTCTGGCTTCAGGAAATCCATTGATATTGTGTCACTTTTGGGGGGTGGCATCTTGCTTTGAGCTTGTGTAGAGTGTGCTTCTTATGTGACAACTGCTGCTGCTGGGCCAGTCTAACGTGCTCCGGGCTAAAGGCAGCTCATCCTTTGGGAGGGGAGAGGAAAGGAAATGATGTTTCTTGTGCAGTTCAGAGGGGTGGCAGCAGGTTGTCCTCCAGTCATTGGGATTTGAGTGTTCAGGCTGTGATGCTACAGCCTCCAGATGGTGGGCCTAGGACCTCCCAGTGGCACAGGTGGGATTTTCAGGCAATGGGGCAAGGACTTCAGGGCGGCAGAGTGGGACTTCTGGGTGTTGGGGTGAGACTTCTGGGCAGTAGAGCGGGACTTCTGGGTGGCAGAGGCAGGTCTTCCAGGCAACAGGGCCAGGACTTCCAGGAAAAGGTCCAGCGAGCTTTCAGATGGCAGGTGGGAGTGTTCCCACAATCAGATAAGGTCCTTCAGGTGTGTGCAGGTGCCCAGGGGGCAAGGAAGGGTGCCTCCAGTTGGAGGGAGCAGGGCCCCACCAGGCAGCAGTGCCTTGGTCTAGTGCTCCAGGAAAGAGACTAGTCCAAGACACATTACACTAAGAAGTTTTAAAGTCAGGTACCTACTTAACTGACTGCACAAAAGCATGGAGATGCAGGTGAAGCACGGAGACCTAGTGAACTTTTTCAATGATTCCTTCTACAGATATAGTCAATCTGATTCCTGAGCAGCCCATCACAAGAAGCCCCTGTGTAAAGTCACCTTTTAAAAAGAATGTGGCCTTAGGATTGGAAGAAGACTCATCAATAACCTGCGTTATACAATGACACAAACTTTGCTTCCTCAAAGTGAAGAGGACTTGAAACACTTGCTACAGAATATCAAGAACTACAGCCTCAATATGGATTACATCTCAACATCAAGAAAACAAAAATCTTCATCATTGAGCCATAGGAAACATCATGATAGATGGAGAAAAGATTGAAATCATCAATGATTTCATCTTATTTGAATTCACAATCAACACCCTTAATATCATCATCAGGAGATTAGGAGATGTATCGCATCGGGCTTGCTGAAACTGAGGACCTGAAACACTTGCTACATAAAGTCAGGGATAGTAGTCTTCAATATGGATTAAAGTTCAACATCAAGAAGACAAAGATTCTCACTACTGGACTAATTGACAGCACCATGATAGATGAAGAGATTGAGGTTGTTTATAATTACTGTTTGCTTGGATTCACAATCAGCACTCTTGATACCAGCAGTAAGGAAATCAAAAGATGGATTGCTCTGGGAAAATCTTATCAGGGACCTCTCCTGAATACTGAGAAGCAATTGTCAGTCTAAAGACTAGGTATGCCTGATCCAGGCCATAGTCTTCCCAATTACTTGCTATGAGTCAGAGAGCTGGACAATGACTAAGGATGACAGAAAAAGAATTGATGCTTTTGAGTTGTGGTGCTTGAGAAGAGTCTCGAACACACCATGGACCGCCAAGAAAACAAACAGGTCTGTCTTGAAGAGGATGAAACCAAGTTTCTCCTTGGAGGCTAGGATTTTGAAGCTCCATCTCACATACTTTGTGCATGTGGCCAGGAGGGATTGGTCCTTGGAGAAGGACATCGTGCTTAGAAGGGTGGAAGGACAGTGAAGGAGAGGAAGACTTTGGATGAGATGGATTGATACAGTAACTGTGACAGTGGGGGTAGGTGTGTTGAAGTCAGTGAGACTGGCTCAGGACAGGGCAGGCTTCAGAGCTGTTGTACACAGGGTCGCTGTGAGTCGCAGGTGACTCAACAGCACATAACAACAGCATTGCATTGGGCAAGTCCACTGTCAAGAACCTCTCCAAATTACTGAGGAGCAATAATGTCAATTTGAAAATTTAAGGAGTGCCTGAGTCAGGCCATTGTCTTTCAATCACTTGCTATTCATCTGAGAGTTGAACAATGATTAAGGATGTGGTGTTGGAGAAGTATATTGAATATCCTATGGACTGCCTAAAGAACAAAATAGGTATGTCTTGGAGAAAGTGCAACCAGACTGCTTCTTGGAGCCAAAGATGGTGAAACTTCCTCTCTCATACTTTTAGCATGTTGCTAGGAGAGGTTATACTTTGGAAAGGAACATCATGTTTTGTAAGAGGAAGTGTCAGTGAAAGAAAGCAAGACTTTCAATGAGATGGACTGGCACAGTGACACAATAGCAATGGGCTCTTAATAACAACAATTCAAAAGAAAAACAAACACAAAAACTAACCTGGATTTTACCCTTGGTGTTGTCTCTAACCAGTTTTGTAAGCTTGGATAATATACCTTCATTACTTTAACAACAACAGTTGTTGTTGCTATGTGCTGTTGAGTTGAGTATGGCTTTTAGTGACCCTATGAACAGCAGATCTGAACCTTGTCCTATCCTGTGCCATGTTCAGATTTCCTGACACATTAGAGTCCAGTGTGGCAGTCACTGTGTCATTCTACCTAGTTGAGGGTCTTCCTCTCTATCTCCGACCCTCTGCCTTCATAAGTACCATGTCCTTTTCCAAGGAATAAACCCTCTTAACACCATGGCCAAAGCCCACACCTGAATGTTAGGTAAATAAAAAAGATCAGACAGCCCACAAGTGACTATTAATTAAATAAAAACAACAGACCTTCCAGAATCCAAGTGCATTATTCAAACAAGAAACTCTCAGGCAGGCACCAACCAACCTTTAATCACAAAGGCTGGCCCACCAAATCCTAACTGGTTTAAACAAGAGGCTTCCATGCCCACAATTGTCAATTAAATAAAAGACCAAACAGCCTACATCTGACTGTTAATTAAATTAAAAAAGACCAAACAACTGACAACCAAGTGTTAATCAATCAAATAAAAACAACCTACTTTACAGTGCTGCAGCCGCAGGCAGCCCCACACAAGCCATTGAGGTGGTGCAGCTGGCCAGTGCCTTCAGCTTGCCTGTGTGCGAGCACCTCTCCCGTAGAGTGGCCACGGACTTCACGCTCAGCCAGGAACAGAAAGAAGTGCTGGACAGCCTGACTCTGTCAGCTGGTGGCAGCGACAGTGAAGGCAGATGAAGGTGGACAGGTCAGAGGCTGCTCTGGCCTGGAGTGATCACCGTGACACACTGGACATCTGAGCTGCTGCTGTGATAGAAAGAGAATACAGAGGCAGTCTGTTCATCACAGTGGACATCACTCTGACTTGGAACTAAGTGCATCAATCAAGTTGCTTATTTGATATTTGTGAAACTGTCCGTTAATGCATGATCCGGGGCTGAGTGTGTAAGCCATACTGCTGTCTCTGTTTCTTCAGACATGTTGTGTGGTGCACACTTGGGTTCACAGTAGCCCTGAGACCTGTGCGGGGTGTCTGGGGCCAACTTCATTGTTGGCAGGTTGCACTCCCTCTCCTGGGATTCTGGTTTTGGTGTCTCGATACTGTGACACTTGGTTTTAGAAAAGACGTCAACATTGCCATTCCATCCATTGTATCCTGATTTCAGAACTGTTTACCATTATGTAAAAAAACTGTACTGTAGAATCATATAATGTAATAAATGCTGAAAATAAATTATTATCATTAAAAAAAAACAAACCTACTTTTCAGAACCCAATTGCTTCAAACAAGAGAACACAATGTGTAATGAGGGATGTGACAGTCTTTTGCTCACATCCGGAATATTGTGTTCTTTCTTAGAAAGAATGCAACCAGGTACTCTTTAGAAGCAAAGATGGTAAAAGTTATTCACATACTTTAGTCATGTTATCAGAGAGGGCCAGTCCTAGGAAAAAGATATGCTAGGAAAGTGGGAGGGTCAGAAAAAGAAATAAAGACTCTCAACAGGATGAATTGACATGTTGTTGTTATTGTTGTTGTTATTATGTGTTGTTGAGTTGCCTACGACTCATAGCAACCCTATGTACAATAGCTCTGAAGACCGCCCTGTCCTGAGCCAGTCTCACTAATTCCTACACACCTACCGTCATTGCCCTAGTTACTGTATCAATTAATCTCATGATGGGTCTTCTTCTCTTGCACTGTCCCTCTACCTTTCTGAGTAGGATGTCCTTCTCCAATGATTGGTCCCTTCTGGCCACATGCCAAAGTATGTGAGATGGAGCTTCAAAATCCTAGCCTCCAAGGAGAAACTTGCTTTCGTCCTCTTCAAGACAGACTTGTTTTCTTGGCAGTCCGTGGTGTGTTCAAGACTCTTATCAAGCACCACAACTCAAAAGCATCAATTCTTTTTCTGTCATTCTTAGTCATTGTCCAGCTCTCTGACTCATAGCAAGTAATTGGGAAGACCATAGCCTGGATCAGGCATACTTTAGTCTCTAGACTGACATCGTTGCTTCTCAGTACTTTGGAGAGGTCTGTGACAGCAGATTTACACAATGCAATCTGTCTTGATTTCCTGACTGCTGGTGCCAAAAGTGTTGATTGTGGATCTGAGTAAGCTATAACTGTTAGCAACTTCAATCTCTTCTCCACCTATCATGGTGCTGCCAATTGGCACAGTGGTGAGAATCTTTGTCTTCTTGATGTTGAGCTTTAATCCATATTGAAGATTACAATCCTTGACCTTCAGCAGCAAGCGTTTCAGGTCCTACTCACTTTCAGCAAGCAAGTTTGGGTCATCTGCATAATGCAAGTTGTTTTTATCCACTCCTGATATCACATTCCTCCTCATAAAGTCCAGCCTCTCAGATGATCTGTTCTGCGTATAGATTGAAAAGGTATGGAGACACTACCTGATACACTTCCTACCTGATTTTGAACCATACAGTGTTTCTTTGCTCTGAGGACTGCTTCTTGGTCTAAATATAGATTTTTCATAAGTACAATCAAGTGTTCTGGATTTCCATTCTCCCCAAGGTTAACCACAATTTGTTGTGATCCACACAATCAAATGCCTTTGCATAGTCAATGAAACACAGATAGATATTCCTCTGTCACTCTTCGCTTTCTGCCAGGATCCATCTGACATTGTCGATAATGTCTCTAGTGCTGCAACCTCTTCTAAACCCAGCTTGTATTTTTGGAAGTTCTTTGTCAATGTACTGTTCCAGTAATTTTTTTATAATCTTCAGCAGGATTTTGCTTGTGTGATATTAGTAATATTGTAGGATAATTTCCATACTCTGTTGGATTGAGAACATCTGTGGAAGGAATTGTCAGAAAAATTCAATATCAGCATTGAAAACTAGGCCAGGTGCTGATTGTGGAACAGATCATTGACTACTCATGCAATTTCAAATTAAAGCTTAAAAGGTTAGATAAAATATACAGGAATAAAAATGTGACCTTGAGTCTGTCCCACCTGAATTTAGAAACCAAGTCAGGAACATATTTGAGGACTTGAACACGAATGAACGAAGACCAAAT
>NW_006399778.1:7749348-7754269 GCF_000299155.1 Elephantulus edwardii | reverse complement strand
AAGAAGAAGAAAAGACCAAAATGGATGTCAGAAAAGACTGAATATTGCACTAGAGAGCTGAGAAGCCAAAGCAAAGGGAAGAAATCAAGAAGTTAAGAAGCTGAATGGAAGCTTTCAAAGGGCAGCAAAGTGTTATAATGAAATGTGTAAAGAACACTAGAGTCTGAAAATCAAGAGAGCTGAACTCGCTCTGAATTTCCTAAGCTTAAAGAACTAAAGAACACATTCAAGGCTTGCGTTGCAGTACTTAAGGATGTTATAGGTAGAATATTGAATGATCCAGAAAGCATTAAAAGAAGATCGAAGGAGTATACAGTCACTGTACCAGAAAGAATTGGCTGACACCGAAGAATTTCAAGAAACTACATATGACCAAGAGTCAATGGTGAAGGAAGAAGTTCAGCATTCTCTGAAGGAGCTGGCAAAAAAATAAACCTCAGGAATTGATGGAATACCAACTGACATATTTCAACAAACAGATGCTGCCCTGGACATGCTCATCAGGTATACCAAGAAAATTGAAGGACATCTACCTGGCCAACTGACCATATTTATTTCCAAAAAAAGGTGACTCTACAAGAGTGTAGGTTGACTTAGAGATTGTGACAATTGGCTTGCATGTATCGGTCATGACAATAGCGCAAGATACAGCAAGGTTCAAATTTGTTGTACACAGTGTTGCTATGAGTCATAGTCTACTCAATGGAATCTAACAATAACAACAATATTTAAGCATCAAAATTTAGATTGGGACATAGGAAAGTGTAAGTCATCCTTAGGAAGATGAGTATGGTAATGGCTGAAAGGGGATCTCAAAACCACATTTCAGAGTAATAGTTGAAAAGTACAGAATATTGATTCTGTTATTACCTCTCTTTCCCTCTCTCTCTATCTCTATATATATCTGACCCTCCAGCGGGTTTTCAGAGATAGTTAATCGATGGCATGAGAGGAGATTGCCCATCCTTAAATATATATGGCATCTACTTCCTAAATAAAATGCCTCTGGAAACTCTATGAACATTGATAAATGTTGATAGTTGTAGAGGGGCTTCAGGCCTTTTGTTCATAGGGTAGCTACGAGTTATGCTTGACTCAAAGGCAATCAACATAAATACATATGTGGCTGAAAGCAGTGAGTACCAGAGAAATGTCTATGTGTGTTTCACTGACTATGCAAAGACATTTGACTGTGTGGATCACAACAAACTGTGGCTGACTTTGAGAAGAATGGGAATCCCAGAACATTTGACTGTGCTTATGTGAAACTTATACTTGGACCGGGAAGCAGTGGTCAGAATAGAAAAAGGAAACAACTACATGGTTCAAAATGGGGAAGGATGTACATCAAGGATGTGTCCTAGCTCCATATCTTTTCAATCTATATGCAGAACAGATTATCCAGGAGCCTGGGCTCTATGAGAAGTGTGGCATCAGGATTGGAGGTAGACTCATCAACAATCTCTGTTATGCAGAGGACATAACCCTGCTTGCTGAAACTGAGGAGGATCTGAAGTGCTTGCTGCAGAAGGTCAAGAACTATAGCCTTCAATATGAATTGAAGCTCAACATCAAGAAAACAAAGATTTTTCACCACTGGGCCGATTGGCAGCATCATGATAGATGGTGAAGAGACTGAGATTGCTGACAGTTTCAGTTTGCTTGGCTCTATAATCAACATTGTTGGTACCAGCAGCCGGGAAAGTCTGCTGTCAGAGACCTCTCCAAGGTACTGAGGAGCAACTATGTCAGTCTGGAGACTAAGGTGCCCCTGATCCAGGCCATGGTCTTTGCCATTGCTTGCTATGTACCAGAGAGCTGGACAATGCCTAGGGATGATAGAAGGACTGTTGATGCCTTTGAGTTGACTGCTAGGAGAACAAACAAGTTCACCCTGGAGAGGGTGAAGCCAGGCTGCTTCTTGGAGGCAAGGATTCTGAAGCTTCATCTGACATTCTTTGGACCTTGGAGAGGGACATCATGCTTGGGAGAGTGGAGAGACAGCAGTGCAGGGGAGGAAGACCCTTGAGGAGATGGAGTGATTCCTTCACTGGGGTAATGGGGATAGGCTTGTTGGAGACAGTAAGATTGTCAAGGGATAGAGCAAGGTTTAGGGCTATTGTACATAGGGTTGCTATGAGTCGCAAGCGACTCGTGACTGAACATAACAACAACATATATATCGACACTCTTAACACTAGCAGTCAGAAAATAAAAAGACAAATTGCATTGGATAAATCTGCTGTCAGGGACCTCTCCAGAGTGCTGAAAAGCAATGATGTCAGTCTATAGACTAAGCTGCACCTAATCCAATCTATGGTCTTCGCACTTACTTGCTATGCATCAGAAAGCTGGACAATGACTAACGATGACAGAAGAAGAATTGATGCCTTTGAGTTGTGGTCTGGAGAAGAGTCTTGAACATACCATGTACTGCCAAGAAAACAAACAGGTTTGTCTCGAAGAGGATGAAACTAAGTTTCTCCTTGAAGGCTAGGATTTTGAAGCTCCATTTCACATACTTTGGGCATGTGGCCAGGAGAGATCAGTCCTTGAAGAAGGACATCATTCTTGGAAGGGTGGAGGGACAGTACAGGAGAGGAAGACCTGAATGTGAGATGGATTGATACAATAACTGGGGCAGTGGGGGTGTTGTGTCAGAATTAGTGAGACTAGCTCAGGACAGGGCAGGCTTCAGAGCTGCTGTACATAGGGTTGCTATGCTTTGCAGCAGACTCTTGATGGCACATAAGAACAACTATCTATCTATATCTATCTATCTATCTATCTATCTATCTATCTATCTATCTATCTATCTATCATCTATCTATCATGTCAGTCCTCACACTTCTGAAATAAACACTTGAGAGAATTAGGAATCAGGGTCATGGCTTCAAGAAAACAGACTTTTATCCACTCCAAAATCAGGGGAAGTTTTCAATCTGAGCCAGATCAAAAGAAAAATGAACACAAAAACAAACCTGGATTTGATCCTTGGTACTATCTCTAACCAGGTGTGTAAGCTTGGGAAATATCCTTTCATTACTTTAAATATCTTTTCCTATTTATAAATCTATTTTCCCACTTAAAAATCTACTGTGGAGTTGTTGTTAGGTGGCATGGAGTCTACTATGATTTAGTGAAAATATGAACAACAGGTCAAAACTTTGCCTTGCCCTGTGCCATTCTCCTATCTCCACCATGCTCAAGTCCATTGCTGCAGTCATTGTGTTGATCCACCTCATTAAGGTTTTTCACCTTTTCCCTAACCCTTTACTTTTTCAAGCATGATGTCTCCTGACAACATGCCCAAAGTTTGTGACATGCAAGTTCCCCATCCTTCTCTCTAAAATGCACTTCCTGCAAGAGGCCTGTTTGTTTTTTGGTAGCTAATACTTTTCACCAACACCACAGTACAAAGTCACCAATCACCCTGGGTCTTTCTAATTCACTGCCCAGCTTTCACATACATATGTTGTTATTAGGTGCTGTTGAATCGAGTAAGACTCATAGTGACCCTGTTGAACAACAGATCTGAACCCTAATCTATCCTGTGCCATCTTTACACTTTCTGATAATTTAGAGCCCATTACAGCAATCATTGCGCCAATCTACCTGGTTGAGGGTCTTCCTCTTCTTCACTGGCCTTCTGCTCTTCCAAGCATCATTTCCCTCTCCAAGGACTAGCCTCTTCTAGCAACATGCCCTAAATATGTGAGGCAAAGCTTTATCATCTTTGCTTCGAAGAGGCACTCTGGCTGCACTTTCTCCAAGACATATCTGTTTTTCTTTTGGAACTACATGGGATGATCAGTACTCTTCTCCAGCACCAGAGCTCAAAGGCATCAATTCACTAATAAGGATGATATACATATAAAGCAACTGAAAATACCATGGCTTAAGTTAAAAGCACCTTAGTCTTTAAACTAACATTCTTGCTCTTCAGCACTTTAAAAAGCTCCTTGGCTATATTTTTCAATGTAAAAGACCTTTTGATTTTTTTGACTGATGCTACCATGTATGTTGATTGTAGACTCAGAGAAAATGAAATCATTGATGACTTCCATCTTTTCACCTTCTATCATAATATTGCCAGTTGTTGATTTTTGTTTTCTTGATACTGAGATGGAATTCATATTGAAGGCTTTGGTCTTTGAACTTCTTCAGTAAGTGCTTGAAGTCTTTTTGCTTTCTGCAAGCAAGATTGTGTCATTTGCACAAAGAAGGTGGTTGATGAGTCTCCCACCAATCCTGATGTTACATTCTTTTTCATAAAGGCCTGTTAATTGTTAGGTATTGTCAAGTAAAGTATGACTCAGCAATCTTTTTAAAAAAATTTTGTTAATTTTAATGAAAGTTTATAGAGACTTAGGGTTTCCAGTCATTCATTGTTGCACTTTTCTCCCTACCCATCTGCTCCCTCCAACTGACTTTTCTCTTGGAAAGAAAAATTCTTTTACTGCTATGCAATCCCTCCCCTCAAGTCCACTGCACTGTGCAGCCTTCATTCTGGACTTCTGTCATGACAATAATACCTAATCATATACCCCTTTTAAACAGTTCTTTCCCTCATCTGTTGCAAAGCAGTATACATCATTCCTACCCTTCTTCTCTGTTTTCCCTCAACCCCAATGTCAGTCCTATTTTACAATAGTGGCCCTATGCAATATTTGTCCTTTTGTGACTGAGATACTTCGCTCAGCATAATGCCCTCTAGGGTCATCCACTTAGCATAGTATTTCATGAGTTCCTTGTTCTTCCGTGCTGCATAGTATTCCAGACTCATAGCGATCTTAAGAACAACAGATCTGAACTCGGTCCTATCCTGTGCCATCTTCACACTGCCTGACACACTAATCCACTTGGTTGAGAGTCTTCCTTTCTTTCACTGTCCCTCCAACTTCCTAAGCATGACGTCCTA